>NW_027256889.1:2947518-2975018 GCF_029215685.1 Pituophis catenifer annectens | reverse complement strand
GCTGAGATTGCGTTGCTGGGCCGCTGGCAATAAATCTTTTAGCACCGAATGAAATATTCACAGCTGCTCCGACTTTCTGTTTGTGCTGGTGTGTCTGTGCAAGGGCGAAAAAGAGGAATTTTTTTGGGCCCAAATGCATTCAGCGAAACCCGGCTAATGGATCTGGCCGCGCCATGGAGGGGTTTTCAATCCGTGGGAGCCGAAGGCGGAAAGATTAAAAGGCAGTTTGGATTCTGTGGGTCTCCTTAAAGGATCTGGCCCACAGATAACAGGGTAACAAGAGTCGGAAGGGACCTTGGAGGTCTTCTAGTCCAACCCCCCCCCCGGAAATCATTGACTTACAACAGTTTGTTTAAGGACCGTTCAACGTTAAAACAGCGTGAAAAAACTTATGACCATTTTTCACACTTATGACCGTTGCGGCAGCCCCACGGCCCCTCAAATCAAAATTCAGATGCTTGGCAACTGACTATATTTATGACGGTTGCAACCTCCTGGAGTCCCATGTTCCCCTTTTGTGGCCTTCTGACAAGCAAAGTCAATGGGCAAGCCAGATTCACTTAACAACCGTGTTACCAACGTCAGTGCTTCACTTAGCAACTGTCGTGAGAAAGATCGTAAAATGGGGCAAAACTCACTTCACAAATGTCTCACTTAGCAATATAAATTTTGAGCTCCATTATGGTCATATGTTGACTACAGCATAACATTCCGGACAATCTCTTGTTCAAAACTTCCAGTGCCACAACTTCTAGTGGCAAGTTGTTCCACTGATTAATTGTCCTCACTGTTAGGCAGTTTCTCCTTAATTCCAGGTTGCTTCTCTCCTTGGTTAGTTTCCATCCATTATTGTTCCTTCTCCTGCCTTCAGGGGCTTTGGAGAATAATTTGACCTCCTCTTTTTTGTGGCAGCCCCTCAAATACTGGAAGACTGCTATCACGTCCCCCCTAGGCCTTCTTTTCATTACATGAATACCCAATATATGTTCCTAGAGGTGGTTTAAAACCAGTTTTAAATCCGATAGATATAATTGGGACTGGAGGCTAAAACCTATGAAGAACGGTTGCAGGAACTGGGTCTGTCTAGTTTTAATGAAAAGAAGGATTAGGGGAGACAGGATAGCAGTCTTCCAATATCTCAGGGGCTGCCCCAAAGAAGAGGGAGTCAAGCTATTCTCCAAAGCCCCTGAAGGCAGGACAAGAAGCAACGGATGGAAATTAACCAAGGAGAGAAGCAATTTAGAACTAAGGAGAAATTTCCTGAGAGTGAGAACAATTAATCGGTGGAACAACTTGCCACCAGAAGTTGTGAATGCTCCAAGACTGGAAGTTTTTAAGATATTGGATAACCATTTGTCTGAAGTGATGGAGGGTTTCCTGCCTGGACAGGGGGTTGGACTAGAAGACCTCCAAGGTCCCTTCCAACTCTGTGATTCTATTCTATTCTATTCTATTCTGTTCTGTTCTGTTCTGTTCTGTTCTGTTCTGTTCTGTTCTATTCTATTCTATTCTATTCTATTCTATTCTATTCCACTCTAATTCTTCATTCTATTCTATTCTATTCTATTCTATTCTATTCTATTCTATTCTATTCTATTCTATTCTATTCTATTCTATTCTATTCTTGTTTTAATTCCATTCCATTCTATTCTTCTTTTATTCTTCATTCTATTCTATTCTATTCTATTCTATTCTATTCTATTCTATTCTATTCTATTCTTCTTTTATTCTTCTTTTATTGTTTTAATTCTATTCTATTCTATTCTATTCTATTCTATTCTATTCTATTCTATTCTATTCTATTCTATTCTATTCTATTCCACTCTAATTCTTCATTCAATTCTATTCAATTCAATTCTATTCTATTCTATTCTATTCTATTCTATTCTATTCTATTCTATTCTATTCTATTCTATTCTATTCTATTCTATTCTATTCTATTCCATTCCATTCCATTCCATTCCACTCCCTATTCTATTCTATTCTATTCTATTCTATTCTATTCTATTCTATTCTATTCTATTCTATTCTACTCTACTCTACTCTACTCTACTCTACTCTATACTCTACTCTATTCTATAATTGTGTAGTTTGTCAACTTCTCAATTTTGGAATGAGCTTAGATTCTGGGCAGGGGCGCATGGACCCGATGAGCAGGTATGGGACTTGCTCATGTTGCACCATCTTTTCCTAAACGTTGAGACCAGTTGCAATTAAGATCAGGGATGCTAAACTGGGATCAAGCCAATCAGTCAATCCAAACCAATCAACCAATCAATCAAAATCGGTCGCGTTTCCCCTCTCTATTTTTTGGCCTGAATCCTCCCGCACCACCCACCCACCCACCCGCAATCCTCTGATGGACTTGAGCTCTTTCTCTGAATCCCAACCCATCAGCCACTCCCTTTCGGAGGTGGACGGGGAGAGAGAGAGAGAGAGAAAGCCCCCCCCCTCCGGATCATTTGTCAGTCATTGATTTCTTAGCGCTTCACGTCAACAACAAAAATCTCTTGTTACCATGGCAACCCTTCCCCGGTGCTGCGCCCAGGAGGGGGCCGGTGTGAGGCGGTGCCCAATCCTTCCTTTCTCAAAGGCCGCCGTGCCAGGCCCAAATCCCCTTCCGTTCAAGGGATGCAATTTGAAGAAGGAAAGTGTGCACGAAGGGGGCTTTGCGTTTTGGCCAGGGACACTTGCTTCCCTATGGGGAGCCCAGAGACGTTCTCCGTCAGGGCCGGTGTGGGCTGTCGAGAATGCCTTGATTCCTGCCTGGAGCAGGGGGGGTTAGACCTGATGACCTCAAGGGACCCTTTTTTAGATTGAAGAATCCTAGGAGTGGGGGAAGGATGAAGAGAAGTGACAACCCGTTGATCAAGCTTTCCAGGGTTACTAGCGTATCCGTTCCTCTTCCTCTCTGCCTGTATCCCTCATGTGGTCTTAGTGGCTGCAGAACGTTGATCGTTGTCATTTTTGTCTGCTGACTTAGGAACCAGGAGACAGTGAGTTCCAGTTCCACCTTAGCCATGAAAGCCGGCTTGCGGGGGGGCAGGGGAAGATACCTTTGGGCCAATCACGAGGAGACAGTGAGTTCCAGTTCTGCTTTAGGCATGAAAACTGGCTGGGGGGAAGTATCTTTGAGCCAATCTCCAGGAGACAGTGAGTTCTAGTTCCGCCTTAGCCGTGAAAGCCGGCTTGTGGGGGGGGGGAAGTATCTTTGAGCCAATCACCAGGAGATAGTGAGTTCTAGTTCCACCTTAGCCGTGAAAGCCGGCTGGGGAGGGGAAGTATCTTTGGGCCAATCACCAGGAGACGGTGAGTTCTAGTCCCGTTTTAGGCATAAAAACTGGCTGGTGACTTTGGGCCAATCACCAGGAGACGGTGAGTTCTAGTCCCGTTTTAGGCATAAAAACTGGCTGGTGACTTTGGGCCAATCACCAGGAGACGGTGAGTTCTAGTCCCGTTTTAGGCATAAAAACTGGCTTGTGACTTTGGGCCAATCACCAGGAGACGGTGAGTTCTAGTCCCGTTTTAGGCATAAAAACCAGCTGATGACTTTGGGCCAATCACCAGGAGACTGGGAGTTCTAGTCCTGCCTTAGGCATGAAAGCCAATTGGTGACTTTGGGCCAATCACCAGGAGACGGTGAGTTCTAGTCCCGTTTTAGGCATAAAAACCGGCTGGTGACTTTGGGCCAATCACCAGGAGACTGGGAGTTCTAGTCCTGCCTTAGGCATGAAAGCCAATTGGTGACTTTGGGCCAATCACCAGGAGACAGCGAGTTCTAATCCCACCATAGGCATGCAAGCTGGCTTGACGACTGTCAATCCCTTTCTCAGTTCAACCTACCTCACAGGGTTGTTGTTGTTGTGGGAAAAATAGAAGGAGGAAGGTAAGTATGCCCGCTGCCTTGTGCTCTTCAGAAACCATAATAAAGGCAGGATAAAAGTCAGATCCGTTAATCGACCCGCTTAGGGAGGGATCTACTACAGCAGCTTTTCTGATGCCTCCTAGGATCTTCTAAGGCTGATAAAGTCCTTTCCCCTTTAATGCATTTCACCTTGTTTCTTCTCTCTTCTTCGCTTCGCGCAGAAAATCGCTTCACGTGAAGATTGTGGACGTGGAAGAATATGAGAAAAAAGACAGTTTCTTCATTGAACTGGGCCAACCCCGTTGGTTGAAAAGAGGAATCTCTGGTACGTGGGGTGGCAGGAGGAGGACCCCCCCTCTAGGGCAGGAGGCCCTATGGAGGTGGTAATATGGGGTTAGGGCTGGACGGCTGGGGAAATCCACCCATCATAAAGCATGCTGGCTGGGGAATTCTGGGAGTCAAAGTCCACCCATCTTAAAGCATGCTGACTGGGGAATTCTGGGAGTCGAAGTCCACCCATCTTAAAGCATGCTGACTGGGGAATTCTGGGAGTCGAAGTCCACCCATCTTAAAGCATGCTGACTGGGGAATTCTGGGAGTCAAAGTCCACCCATCTTAAAGCATGCTGGCTGGGGAATTCTGGGAGTCAAAGTCCACCCATCTTAAAGCATGCTGACTGGGGAATTCTGGGAGTCGACGTCCACCCATCTTAAAACATGCCGGCTGGGGAATTCTGGGAGTCGAAGTCCACCCATCTTAAAGCATGCTGACTGGGGAATTCTGAGAGCTGAAGTCCACCATCTTAAAGCATGCTGGCTGGGGAATTCTGGGAGTCAAAGTCCACCCATCTTAAAGCATGCTGACTGGGGAATTCTGGGAGTCGACGTCCACCCATCTTAAAACATGCCGGCTGGGGAATTCTGGGAGTCGAAGTCCACCCATCTTAAAGCATGCTGACTGGGGAATTCTGGGAGTCGAAGTCCACCCATCTTAAAGCATGCTGGCTGGGGAATTCTGGGAGTCGACGTCCACCCATCTTAAAACATGCCGGCTGGGGAATTCTGGGAGTCGAAGTCCACCCATCTTAAAGCATGCTGGCTGGGGAATTCTGGGAGTCAAAGTCCACCCATCTTAAAGCATGCTGACTGGGGAATTCTGGGAGTCAAAGTCCACCCATCTTAAAACATGCCGGCTGGGGAATTCTGGGAGTCAAAGTCCACCCATCTTAAAGCATGCTGGCTGGGGAATTCTGGGAGTCAAAGTCCACCCATCTTAAAGCATGCTGACTGGGGAATTCTGGGAGTCGAAGTCCACCCATCTTAAAGCATGCTGACTGGGGAATTCTGGGAGTCGAAGTCCACCCATCTTAAAGCATGCTGACTGGGGAATTCTGGGAGTCGACGTCCACCCATCTTAAAACATGCCGGCTGGGGAATTCTGGGAGTCGAAGTCCACCCATCTTAAAGCATGCTGACTGGGGAATTCTGAGAGCTGAAGTCCACCCATCTTAAAGCATGCTGGCTGGGGAATTCTGGGAGTCAAAGTCCACCCATCTTAAAGCATGCTGACTGGGGAATTCTGGGAGTCAAAGTCCACCCATCTTAAAACATGCTGACTGGGGAATTCTGAGAGCTGAAGTCCACCATCTTAAAGCATGCTGGCTGGGGAATTCTGGGAGTCGAAGTCCACCCATCTTAAAGCATGCTGACTGGGGAATTCTGGGAGTCGAAGTCCACCCATCTTAAAGCATGCTGACTGGGGAATTCTGGGAGTCGACGTCCACCCATCTTAAAACATGCCGGCTGGGGAATTCTGGGAGTCGAAGTCCACCCATCTTAAAGCATGCTGACTGGGGAATTCTGGGAGTCGAAGTCCACCCATCTTAAAGCATGCTGACTGGGGAATTCTGGGAGTCGAAGTCCACCCATCTTAAAGCATGCTGGCTGGGGAATTCTGGGAGTCAAAGTCCACCCATCTTAAAGCATGCTGACTGGGGAATTCTGGGAGTCGAAGTCCACCCATCTTAAAGCATGCTGACTGGGGAATTCTGGGAGTCGAAGTCCACCCATCTTAAAGCATGCCGACTGGGGAATTCTGGGAGTCGACGTCCACCCATCTTAAAACATGCCAGCTGGGGAATTCTGGGAGTCGAAGTCCACCCATCTTAAAGCATGCTGACTGGGGAATTCTGGGAGTCGAAGTCCACCCATCTTAAAGCATGCTGACTGGGGAATTCTGAGAGCTGAAGTCCACCCATCTTAAAGCATGCTGGCTGGGGAATTCTGGGAGTCGAAGTCCACCCATCTTAAAGCATGCTGACTGGGGAATTCTGAGAGCTGAAGTCCACCATCTTAAAGCATGCTGGCTGGGGAATTCTGGGAGTCAAAGTCCACCCATCTTAAAGCATGCTGACTGGGGAATTCTGGGAGTCGAAGTCCACCCATCTTAAAGCATGCTGACTGGGGAATTCTGGGAGTCGACGTCCACCCATCTTAAAACATGCCGGCTGGGGAATTCTGGGAGTCGAAGTCCACCCATCTTAAAGCATGCTGACTGGGGAATTCTGGGAGTCGAAGTCCACCCATCTTAAAGCATGCTGGCTGGGGAATTCTGGGAGTCGAAGTCCACCCATCTTAAAGCATGCTGGCTGGGGAATTCTGGGAGTCAAAGTCCACCCATCTTAAAACATGCCGGCTGGGGAATTCTGGGAGTCAAAGTCCACCCATCTTAAAGCATGCTGGCTGGGGAATTCTGGGAGTCAAAGTCCACCCATCTTAAAACATGCCGGCTGGGGAATTCTGGGAGTCAAAGTCCACCCATCTTAAAGCATGCTGGCTGGGGAATTCTGGGAGTCGAAGTCCACCCATCTTAAAGCATGCTGACTGGGGAATTCTGGGAGTCGAAGTCCACCCATCTTAAAGCATGCTGACTGGGGAATTCTGAGAGTCGAAATCCACCCATCTTAAAGCATGCTGACTGGGGAATTCTGAGAGCTGAAGTCCACCCATCTTAAAGCATGCTGACTGGGGAATTCTGGGAGTCGAAGTCCACCCATCTTAAAGCATGCTGACTGGGGAATTCTGGGAGTCGACGTCCACCCATCTTAAAACATGCCGGCTGGGGAATTCTGGGAGTCGAAGTCCACCCATCTTAAAGCATGCTGACTGGGGAATTCTGGGAGTCGAAGTCCACCCATCTTAAAGCATGCTGACTGGGGAATTCTGAGAGCTGAAGTCCACCCATCTTAAAGCATGCTGACTGGGGAATTCTGGGAGTCGAAGTCCACCCATCTTAAAGCATGCTGACTGGGGAATTCTGAGAGCTGAAGTCCACCCATCTTAAAGCATGCTGGCTGGGGAATTCTGGGAGTCGAAGTCCACCCATCTTAAAGCATGCTGACTGGGGAATTCTGAGAGCTGAAGTCCACCATCTTAAAGCATGCTGGCTGGGGAATTCTGGGAGTCAAAGTCCACCCATCTTAAAGCATGCTGACTGGGGAATTCTGGGAGTCGAAGTCCACCCATCTTAAAGCATGCTGACTGGGGAATTCTGGGAGTCGACGTCCACCCATCTTAAAACATGCCGGCTGGGGAATTCTGGGAGTCGAAGTCCACCCATCTTAAAGCATGCTGACTGGGGAATTCTGGGAGTCGAAGTCCACCCATCTTAAAGCATGCCGGCTGGGGAATTCTGGGAGTCAAAGTCCACCCATCTTAAAGCATGCTGGCTGGGGAATTCTGGGAGTCAAAGTCCACCCATCTTAAAACATGCCGGCTGGGGAATTCTGGGAGTCAAAGTCCACCCATCTTAAAGCATGCTGGCTGGGGAATTCTGGGAGTCGAAGTCCACCCATCTTAAAGCATGCTGACTGGGGAATTCTGGGAGTCGAAGTCCACCCATCTTAAAGCATGCTGACTGGGGAATTCTGAGAGTCGAAATCCACCCATCTTAAAGCATGCTGACTGGGGAATTCTGAGAGCTGAAGTCCACCCATCTTAAAGCATGCTGACTGGGGAATTCTGGGAGTCGAAGTCCACCCATCTTAAAGCATGCTGACTGGGGAATTCTGGGAGTCGAAGTCCACCCATCTTAAAGCATGCTGACTGGGGAATTCTGAGAGCTGAAGTCCACCCATCTTAAAGCATGCTGGCTGGGGAATTCTGGGAGTCGAAATCCACCCATCTTAAAGCATGCTGACTGGGGAATTCTGAGAGCTGAAGTCCACCCATCTTAAAGCATGCTGGCTGGGGAATTCTGGGAGCTGAAGTGCACCCATGCTGCGACCGTCGTAAGCGCAAGGACCGATCATAAGCTCTTTTTCTCAGTGCCTTTGTGACTTCAAACAGTCGTTCAGCGAATGGTTCTAAGTCGAGGACTATGTGATGAAGGGTTCCTTTGATGGGGGTCCCCACCCAATTTAGGGTCTCAAGCTTTGGTGCTACCTTATGCTAATTATTATGCAATTATGCTAATTGCATAATTTTTTTTCTCTCTCTCTCTCTTTCTCTCTCTCTCTCTTTCTCTGCTTGCAGCTCTCCTGCTCCATCAAGGTAAGCCCCCTCCCCTTTTCTCTTTTTCTTCGTTGTCGAGTCAGTTTTCCTTCCACAATTTGGATTGACTGCAGATTCTCCCCCCCCCCCGCTCATTTTGCTGTTCTCTACCTGTCCATCTTTCTTACTTCTTTGGTAATCATATAGCTGTCTTTCTCGTTGTGCTCTCTTTCATTATTTATTTTATCGTTCAATTATCTTACTTCTGTTCTTCACAGTTTTTTTTTTCTTTTTATTGTTATAAGCCGCTCTAGACTAACCCCACGGCAAGCTAGAGGGCAAATAAATTTAATAAAATAATAATTGGGGTACCTACTCTGAGTGCATCGCAGGCACTCACCGGTACCACCCAGCGCCAAATGACTTTTTGGGGCCCTGTTCTTAAATGTATTGATGTTCTGTTCGTTTGCCATAAGTTTTTCCCTTATTTGTTTGTTTGTTTGTTTGTTTGTTTGTTTGTTTGTTTGTTTATTTATTTATTTATTTATTTATTTATTGGTTCGATTTATATGCCGCCCTTTTCCAGAGACTCAGGGTGGCTTACAATGTGTTAAGCAATAGCCTTCATACTTTTGAATATACCTGCTTAGTAGGGCTTTTGCCCCCACCCCCAGCGGTGTTCTTTTTTATACAAAGTCAGCTTATTGCCCCCACAATCCGGGTCCTCATTTTACCTACCTCGGAAGGATGGAAGGCTGAGTCAACCTTGAGCCTGGTGAGATTTGAACTTGCAGTAATTGCAGGCAGCTGGTGTTACTTAACAGCGCTTTAGTCTGCTGCGCCACCAAGGCTCTTTGATGCTTTCTGCATCAAAGTAATGTACTTGGGTGTTTTACTGCATATCAGCATATGCTGACTTTTTAAATTGCTTAGAGAGGGCTGTAAAGCACTGTAAAGCGGTATATAAGTCTAAGTGCTATTGCTATTGCAGTCTAACTCTGCCCAATGCTAGGAGTTCGATCCTGACGAGTCAAGGTTGGCTCAGCCTTCCATCTTTCCGAGGTGGGTAAAATGAGGACCCAAATTGTTAGGGGCAATAATGCTGACTCTGTAAACCGCTTAGAGAGAGCTATAAAGTGCTATGAAGCGAGCGGTATATAGAAGTCTATTGCTATATCTAAATATATCCCATTCACCCTTACGTAGGCCTTTGCATCTCCACCAAAGTGAAAGTCGAGCAGAATTTCACACCTTCTTCGTCATCAACAACCCTGGAGGTTTTTTAAAGAAGAGATTGGGCAGCCATTTGTCCAGAATGGAATAGGGCCGTGATGGCGAACCAGAGCCACATCAGGGAGCACGCGAGCTCAGCTGCACGCCAACCGGCTGATTTTCGGGCCTACCGGAAGTAGAGAAACAGGCTGTTTCCTGCCTCCGGAGGGCCTGGGAGTGGGTGGGGAAGACCCGTTTTTTTGCTCTCCCCAGGCTCCGGAGGCTTTTTAGGAGCCTGGGGAGGGCGAAAACAGCCTTCCCTACCTCCCCAGAGGGCCTCCGGTAGGCCGTTTTGGCCCTACCCAGGCTCCTAGAAAACTTCTGGTGCCTGGGGAGGACAAAAAATGGGCCTACCGTGCCATTGTGTGCCAAAAGCGGGGTGAGTGGGTGTCGCATGTGTGGGGGTGGGGCGCATAGAATAATGGGTGTGGGCACACGACCCCCGCCTTTGGCACGCGATGGCAAAAAGGTTAACCATCACTGGTTGAACTAGAAGACCTTCAAGGCCCCTTCCCACTCTTGTTATTCTGTCAAAACACCTTTGCAAAATGTGAAATTGAATTTCCAAGGAAGGTGAAAGAATTCCTTTGCAGGGGGGGTTGGGGGGGCGAGTGGGCACACAGATTGGTACATGCAAGTGACTTCTTCACACCTCCTGACCCAGGTGCTGGAAATGGCACCTGTCCACCGGAATAAACATTTGCAAAACGTTTGCCCTGCCTTCCTTGCTTGCTTGCCTCCTTCCTTGCTTGCTTGCTGGACCCCATCCTACCCCACCGCCCGACCGGACTGGAAGGAAAAACATCGTCAGGCGGCGCATAGATCCCAGATCCATGACAGCTGCCTTCTTCTCAACATCTGTGCCAGAGAGGAGGAGGAGGAGGGCTCCGTGCAATGGGGTTGGGGGGGGGGAATGCCATGGGAGGCATTGCGTAGGAGAAAGTGTGTGCGGTGTGGCTTGAGCATTTTGTACATTAGCTCCGTTCTGGGGGAGAGGGAATGTGTGGGTGAGAAACTATGCACGGTGCGAGGAACGGGAATGTGCAGCCGTGTTCGAGAGAGCGAGCTTGCCTGTCCTGCTTCGGAAGCCCCTTCTTGCTTGGGAGAAGACCCCCCCATCGTCCCCAATTCTCCAGCACCTGTCAAGAGACCAGTGGGTTTAAGGGAGGGGTGCAGCAGAGAGAGAGAGAGGGGCATGGAGACGGAATTGCATGGTTGCCACAAGGCAAAATTAAAAACCTGGCGAAATCAAGAATCCGTGCGAAATGTTCAGAACCTTTCTCGGTGGGCCTTGCTCCCGAATCAATTGACGTGACCCTAGCTTGGGAAATGAAACATCTGCCCAAAGAACCATCAAGCTCAGAGGGCCACCAGGGTCAACCCTGAGCTACCTTGGTAGTACAGCGGTTTAAGGCACCCTGTTATTAAGCTGGTTATTAAGACCAGCTGCCTGCAATTACTGCAGGGTTCGAATCTCGCCAAGGCTCAAGGTTGACTCAGCCTTCCATCCTTTCTAAGGTAGGTGAAATGAGGACCCAGATTGTGGGGGCAATAAGCTGACTTTGTATAAATATACAAAAGGATGAAGGCTATTGCTGAGCACATTGTAAGCCGCCCTGAGTCTTCGGAGAAGGGCGGCATATAAAAAAAAGAAGAAGAAGAAAAAAAAAAACTACCAATATTCTCCTTTATTGGCAGAAAGACATGCAAGGAATGGTTTAATAGTGTCTGCAAAAAAAAAAAAGGGAAGAAGCCTAGAAAAGAAGGATTAAGGTGGGGTGGGGGGGCACGATAGCAGCCTTCCAATATTTCAGCGGCTGCCACAAGGAAGAGGAGGGGGTCAAGCAAAGCCCCCAAAGCACCTAAAAGACAGGTCAAGAAGCAACGGATGGAAATTAATCAAGGAGAAGAAGCAACCTGAAACTAAGGAGGAATTTCCTGAAAAGTTAGAACAATTAACCAGTGGAACGGCTTGCCACCAGAAGTTGTGACTTCTCCAACACTGGAAGTTTTTAAAGAAGAGATTGGACAAGCACTTGTCTGAAATGGTATAGGGTCTCCTGCCTGAGCAGGGGGTTGGACTAGAAGACCTCCGAAGTCCCTTCCAACGATGTTTTTTTTTTTGTTTTTTTTTAATTTGATTTATATGCCGCCCTTCTCCGGAGACTCAGGGCGGCTTACAATGTGCTCAGCAATAGCCTTCATCCTTTTGTATATTTATACAAAGTCAGCTTATTGCCCCCACAATCTGGGTCCTCAATTTACCTACCTTAGAAAGGATGGAAGGCTGAGTCAACCTTGAGCCTGGGGAGATTCGAACCCTGCAGTAATTGCAGGCAGCTGGTCTTAATAACCAGCTTAATAACAGGGTGCCTTAAACCCCTGTACTACCAAGGCTCTTGGTAAATCTGTTCTGTTAAATCTCCGCCAGTTTTGCAAGCCGAGATACGACTGCCTTTTGAGCCTGGTCTCTGTCTTCCCCAGGATCTATTAAATGTCCCCAGTTGCTCAGAGCAAAAATGACATCCTCCCCCCCCCCCCCACCACCTCGTTCTCGGTTGTTCCTGTTCCTGGCTCGCTGAAAAATTCAGAGGACATCTGTGTTCCTTTGGGGGTTTTCGAAGTGGTAGCATACGAAGAGAATTTATTCCTGCAATCTCAGACGAAGAGATTGCAGGGGGGGAAAAATGTTTTTAAAAGCCTCTGACAATCAGGCAACTCAGCTGGGATTGTCAGAGGCTTTTAAAAGCATTTTTTCTTCCCCCCCCCTCCCTTTTTAAAAGCATTTTTTTCGGCCGAAGAGGTTGTAGAAAAAATGCTTTTAAAAGTTAAAAAAAAAAGACTCTGATGATCGCACAGCTCAGCTGGGCATGGCGGGGAGGGGGCGCAGGGATTTTTGCTACCGGTTCTCCGAACCACCCGCCACCATCGCTACCAGATCAGGTGATCCAGTCTGAATCGGGAACATTTCACCCCTGTATTAGATTCCTTTTTTCCAGTCTCTAGACCAGTCAACCTCAGCTACTTTAATCTGCCTGGACTTCAACTCCCAGAATTCCCCAGCCAACCATGGAATTCTGGGAGTTAAAATCCGCCCAGCTTAACAGCTGCTGAATTTGAGAAATATTATAGATCGTGGGATGGTGGAGAAAAACTTGACGATGGAATAAATTCTCAATAAATTTTAATATTTTTTTTCTGCTGATTTTTTTGGGGGGGAAGATTGAGGTTCTGCCTAGCTCTCACTTCTGCCCAAGCATAAGATAAACTTAAGAAAAATAAAGAACGCCATTTCATCACACAATCCAGGAAGAGTGCTCGAAAACAAGGCTCTCCGATCTTGACCTCTTTAAGACTGGTGGACTTCAATTCCCAGAATTCCCAACCAGCATGAGAACGAGGGAAGACATCAAGCGCAGTGGTGTTATTCAGCCGGTTCTATCCGGTTCGGGCGAATTGGTAGCGACGGCTGCGGGAGGCTCCGCCCACCTGTCTGGATGTCATCACATCCCATTTTTGACACGTTTTTGACAAGGTGGTGCGAGTGAGCTAAGCGAGCGCATTTGCGAACTGCATTTGTGACCCGAGTTCACATTTGCGAACCAGTAGCGAAGATAAGCGAATACCAACCCTGATCAAGCGTGATTTATTCTGACCGCTAAATGGATCTTCCCTATTTAGGAGCAGTGTATCTCTATCTAGTTAGAAAATAGACCAAAAAACAAACAAAAAAAATAAAAAAAAACCTCCAGAGTAAATTAGGACCGGAGAGCTCTAGATTTGAATTCCAGTTCAGCCAGCTGACGTTGGCACAGGCACAGCCTACCTCACAAGATTGTTGTGATAAAAAAAAAAAAGAGGAAAGGAAGATTGGAATACACTTGAGTAAAATAATCATCCAGTCCATTCAAGATGTTGGGTGATGTTATTTCTTTTTTACTTAGCCGACGGTGACAAGAAACTCTCCGCTGAGGAGGAGGAGGCCTGGCGGATTGCGGAGATGGGCAAACCCATCCTGGGCGAGAACTCCCGCCTGGAGGTCATCATCGAAGAGTCCTATGATTTCAAGGTAAGGAGCAGGGCACCAATTCTGGGCTGCTTCCCTTCACCTCAAGCGAGAGACGATGGAGGAGTCCAGTTCGAGTCTGAAGGAAAAAAAATTATCTGTGCAGTTTTGGACAATTTAAACTTAAGCTCAGGGATAGATGGATGGATGGGAGAGAGAGGGAGAGAATAAAAATAGAACTAAGGAGAAATTTCCTGACAGTGAGAACAATTGATTTTAGGGTTAGTTTTTAAAATTTTAATATTGATTTTAATTGATAAGTTTTAAATTATGGGCCAAATTATAAATTATTTTAACTTTATTTTTAAACTGTGATGTTTTGTATAGATGTTTTTATCTTGGCTGTTCACCGCCCTGAGTCCGAAAGGAGAAGGGCGGTATAGAAATTTGAATAAATGAAAATGAAAATTAATCAGTGGAACAACTTGCCTCCTGAACTTGTGTGTGCTCCAACACACACAAGTTCTAAAGAAGAAGTTTTAAAGAAGAGGTTGGGTTGTCTGAAGTGGTGGAGGGTTTCCTGCCTAAGCAGGGGGTTGGACTAGAAGACCTCCAAGGTCCCTTCCAACTCTGTTATTCTTAAATAGATAAATATAAGACAGGTAGATGATAGATAGACAGATGATGGATAAATGAGGGAATGGATAGACAGACGCACAGACAGACAGACAAATACGAATGATGAATGAATTATTAGATAGACAGATAGATAGATAGATAGATAGATAGATAGATAGATAGATAGATAGATAGATAGATATAGATATGATAGGAATAGATGATAGATAGATAGATAGATAGATAGATAGATAGATAGATAGATAGACAGACAGACAGACAGACAGACAGACAGACAGACAGACAGACAGACAGACAGACAGACACAGACAGATATCGATGCATGGATGGATGGATGGATGGATGGATGGCAGACAGACTAAAGAAAACTGTGTACCAATGATTGAGTGATGCATTATCCTGGCTTTGCAAAATTGCACGGCAATATAGATACATTTTAATGCAAACTTTTTTTAAAAAAACAAAAGTTGATTAATGAATGACCTAGAATGAATGGGGAATGAGAAATCAAAAGAAAAAAAATCAAACCCATCGATCTGCAAACACGAAAAGTGTTCCGATCAAAACTGAAACCAAACTGATTTGCTCACCGCAACCACCGATGGCTCCTTTAAGAATAATGTAATATTATGATGATTATTATCGCTATTATGACTGCTCGCTGAACGTGGGGCTCCCTCTGGACGTTGTGTAGAGTGCCTCTCCCTGCCTCAGTTGGTACCTTCAGTCTGATTCCTCCGGGGCTGAGAATATCCCTGTGGGGGGGGGGCCTGCTGTTCTGGGGAGATGTACATAGAAAACCTGCAGGGATTTTCAAGACCCCCCCAGGGAACGACACGAGAAGGCTGCAGCTTTCTTCTGGGAAGTGGTGTGACATCTCCCCGTGCCACCCTCCTACATTGATGCTTGCCAGATGCTGAATAGAGAGGTGACTTGTCAGGGCTCCCCCCAAAACGAAGAAAGTCACACGGTGAACCTACCAAGGAGATTTCTTTACAGTTGCGCACCGATAGACAGAATCTTGCCAAAGTAAAGTAAACTACCAACCGCATAACAACACATACAAGTCCTCGACTTACAAGCGTTCATTTAGTGAAGGCTTAAAGTTACAACGGTAGTGCAGAGAGTATCTTATGATCATTTTTCACACTTAACGACCGTTGCAGCATCCTTGCAGTCCCCTGATCCAAATCCAGGCAGATTTTCAACCTCCATAGGTTAAGAATGCGCTTCAAGGTTTTGGTTACCACCTTTAGAGCGCTCCATGGCTTAGGACCTGGTTATCTACGGGACCGCCTGCTACCACCAATAGCCTCCCACCGGCCGTACGCTCCCATAGAGAGGGGATCCTCCGGGTGCCGTCGGCCAAACAATGTCGACTGGCAGCCCTCAGGGGGAGAGCCTTCTCTGTGGGGGCACCTACGATCTGGAACGAGCTCCCCCCGGAGATACGGAGGATCCCAGATCAGCGTACCTTCCGTCGCGTGCTCAAAACTTTCCTATTTCATCAAGCTGGCCTGACCTAAGTCTTTCCCGCTTTTAAATGGAAATTTTAAATTTGTTTTTAAATTATTGGGGTTTTAAATTTGTTCAGCAACAATTGTTTAATTGGTTTTATTTTATTTTAAATTTTGTATTTATATGTTTTATTCTATGGCTGTTCACCGCCCTGAGTCCTTCGGGAGTAGGGCGGTATATAAATTCAATAAAATACAAAAATGCAAAAAATACAAGAAGGTCTGTTTCTGCCACAGAACACAGTGGACAAACTCATCAAGAAAACCAATTTGGCGCTGGTGATCGGCACACACTCCTGGCGGGAGCAGTTCCTGGAGGCCATCACTGTGAGTGCAGGTAAGTGACACACCACCCCCCAAACACATACACACACCCACACACTACCACACTGGAGCTAGCTGCCTTGGAAGGATTGAGAGACGGCACCTTAGGGAAATCTGCGCCACAAAATGAAGCTGCCAGGAAGCAAGGAGGCAAATGCTGGGATACAAAACCCTTTGCAGTCGGTATTGCAGAGAGCCTCACCTTGACTGATTGAAGATGGGTGGACTTCAACCCCCAGAATTCCCCAGCCAGCAAGCTTTAAGATAGGCAGACTTCAGGTCGGCACATTCCCAAGTGAAGTCAGCTCTGACCCTACGTAATTTACCCTACCCCAATCATGACCCTGTTTACCCCCCTCCCCCCAGAGTGTGTTATCAATCACATTTGCCAACTGGAGCAATTTCACAGGTTGTAGAGGTCACTCCCCTCCGGTTGCTGTGGGTAACCCTGGGATACAGCCTTGAGAGAGATTAGTCTGGAATGTGCATCTGTCTTTGGCTGCCATGCCATTTCGGGGTTTCCCATCGCCCGTGGCCTATGGTAACTCGAGAGCAGGCCAGGGATGCTTTGCGAGTTGACACGTGTGTTCCGGTTTGGGTACTCGGTACCGAAAAGGTTCACCATCACTGATCTAGACTAAACGACAAAGAATTTATGCAGATGATAGAAAAGGAAATGGGATTTTTTTAAAAAAAAAAAGAGAGAGAGAACAGGAAAGGGGATATTTCACTACAAAACATTTGGGATACAGTGAAAGCATCTATCAGGGGACTAGCTATAACCTCACTATATAGTGAGGAAAAATAAGAGAAAGAAACAATACCAATTTAACACCAGCTGTCTGCAATTAAAGTAAGATCGAATCTCGCCAGGCTCAAGGTTGACTCAGCCTTCCATCCTTTCTAAGGGAGGTAAATTGAGGACCCAGTTTGTGGGGGCAATAAGCTGACTTTGTATAAATATACAAAAGGATGAAGGCTATTGCTTAACGTACTGTAAGCCGCCCTGAGTCTCTGGAGAAGGGCGGCATATAAATCAAATTAAAACAAACAAACAAACCAAAAGACACTAGAAGAACAGCATAAAAGACATAAAAGAACCACAAAAGGCGAATCTAAAAAAAATCAAATGGAAATAATTAAACATAAGTTAAATATCATGGAAAAAGAAGAACTGGTACAACAAATTAAAAGAGCAAAACAAAAAAAAATTATTTTTTTTTAAATCATGCGGCCGCAATTCTGTACCACTTCCGGATACTCTTCAAGGGCAGCCCCACGTAGAGCGCATTGCGATAGTCCATACAAGAGATGACGGGGGCATGAGTATCTAAAAAAGAAGGCTTCCGTTGAAGTTGAAATGGACTGAGTTCATGTTATCAAGTCCATTATTTGTCCTCCTCCAGGACGAGAGAGATCTGCACTGCAGAAAGAACAGACCGGGATTATTTTGGTGAGAGCGTTTAGCTATCTTAGCAAATCCTGGTGATCCACAAAGGAGCGAGCCAACCAGAATGGCTGATGGCCATATGTCACCCTTTACTCCCTGCTAAGAAAATGCTGGCTCCTGTGCTCTGCCTGACGTGTGCATGCACACCAGTAGTGGCATTCAGCCGGTTTTATCCGGTTCGGGCAAACTGGTAGCGCCCGAATGTCATCACGTCCCGTTTTTGATGCCTTGCATGCACTCACATTTGCGAACCGGTAGCGAAGGTAAGTGAATACCACCCCTGGCATGCACGCACACACACACACACACACACACACACACACACACACACACACGCACACACACGCATACACACACACAAACTGTCCTACACACCCTCATATGAGCACCTCTGTCTCCGGGAACCGTCTTTCTCCGAACGCAGAATTCACGTGAAAAGACAATGGTGCCCCTTTTTCTTGTCTCTCTCTCTCTCCTCCCCCCCACTTCCCTTTTCCAAAGTTGGAATGAATAAGCTTTGGAGATAAAAGACATTTCAAGTTGTGTTATTCGATCAGGCCGCCTCCGGCTGTGAATTTCCCTTTCCGCAAACGACGACATAAGGAGGCCAAAAAGAAAAAAGTCAACATTGGGATGGGCTGCCATCCTTCTGGCTGTTTCAGACATCAATACGGGTAGCTTTCCAGGCCAGAATTTCCATTGCTAAGCAAGGCAAGTTGTTAAGTGGGCCAGGGGTTGATTTTATGACCATTTGTGCCATGGGTAAACAAACCACTGCAGTCTGTTAAATGAATTGTGTGGTTGTTAAGCAAATCTGCCTTCCCACATTGGCTTTCTTCTTCTTCTTCTTCTTCTTCTTCTTCTTCTTCTTCTTCTTCTTCTTCTTCTTCTTCTTCTTCTTCTTCTTCTTCTTCTTCTTCTTCTTCTTCTTCTTCTTCTTCTTCTTCTTCTTCTCCTTCTCCTTCTCCTTCTCCTTCTCCTTCTCCTTCTTCTTCTTCCCTCCTCCTCCTCGCTCTTCTTCTTCTCCTTCTTCTTCTTCTCCTCCTCCTCCTCCTCCTCACTCTTCTTCTTCTTCTTCCCCCCTCCTCCTCTCCCTCCTCCTCCTCGCTCTTCTCCTTCTCCTTCTCCTTCACCTTCTTCCCTCCTCCTCCCCTCCTCCTCCTCACTCTTCTTCTTCTTCTCCTTCTCCTTCTCTTTCTTCCCCCTCCTCCTCCTTCTCCTCCCTTCTTTCTTCTTCTCCTCCCTCTCCCCCTCCCCCTTCCCCCTTCTTTCTTCTCCTCGCCCTCCTCCTTCCTCCCTCTCCTCCTCCTCCCTCCTCCCTTCTCCCTCCTTCCCTTTGGTCTTCATCCTATGCATCCAATATAAGACAGTTTGTGCCTTGTCCTTTGTGCCTCGAAGGAGAACTCCGGACTGATTGTGCAATGATTGTGCATTTGTTCCTTTTTTCTGTTTCTTTGTGGCATTTTCAAGAGTTTCTCCCCCCCCCAAAGTTCCCCAAGTATCAGTACCCCTTTCTGTTCAGCTTCCAAAGGAGAAAATCTTGACCGTTTCTGTAAGGCAAATTGTAAATAAAATGGATAGAATGGCCTGAAAAACTGCTTAAATGTGTGCTTATCGACTCTGACCATACGCCAGCATAAATTCCTGCACAACTTGGATCCTTCCTGGACTAATAGGAGGATGTAATAGGGGTTGGAGTTGAACCCCTTTGGGGGGGGTCCTTATTTCTCCTCTTATCTCCCCCCCCTCAATGGACAGGCATATAAATCAAATTAAATAAAATAAATAAAAAAATACAAAAAAGCCTCCTATTGGGCGCTGAGGTTCTTGCAAGGCCAGGGCGCCCTCTATTGGTCAACATCCAACATGACAGAAATGTAGAACTTGTTTTTTCTTTCTTGGCCATATTTTGGCTCCGGTCAAAAGCTTTGCCTGTATTCTCTGGTCACGTACCTGGATATTCAGCTCTTGTCACCCATCCCTCGGCCTGGTTTTTCAATTTCACTAGTTGTGGTGTAAGAAAAAGGACCCTGGGAACAGCCGGTTGCATTGCAAGCTGCGCAGTGGTGAAATCCAGTTTTTTTTTTTTACTACCGGTTCTGTGGGCGTGGCTTGGTGGGCATGGCAGGGGAAGGATACTGCAAAAGGGGGAGGGCCTTCTCTGTGGGGGCACCTACCATCTGGAATGAGCCCCCGGAGATACGGAGGATCCCGGATCTGCGCTCCTTCCGCCGTGCTGTGAAGACCTTTTTATTCCATCAAGCGGGCTTGGCCTGATCTCTTCCCTTTTTAAATATGTAAATTTTAATCTGTTTTTAAATTATTGGGGTATTTTAATTTGTCTGGGCCAAAAAGTTTAATTTGATTTTATCGGGTTTTTAAATTTTGTGTATTTATGTATTTTATTGTTGGCTGTTCACCGCACTGAGTCCTTCGGGAGTAGGGCGGTATACAAATCAAATAAATAAATAAATAAATAAATAAAATCCCCATTCCCACCCCACTCCAGGGGAAGGATACTGCAAAATCCCCATTTCCTCTCCACTCCAGGGGAAGGATACTGCAAAATCCCCCTTCCCTCTCCACTCCAGGGGAAGGATACTGCAAAAACCCCATTCCCTCTCCACTCCAGGGGAAGGATACTGCAAAATCCCCATTCCCTCTCCACTCCAGGGAAGGATACTGCAAAATCCCCATTCCCTCTCCACTCCAGGGGAAGGATACTGCAAAATCCCCATTCCCTCTCCACTCCAGGGGAAGGATACTGCAAAATCCCCATTCCCACCCCACTCTAGGGAAAGGATACTGCAAAATCCCCATTCCCACCCCACTGCAGGGGAAGGATACTGCAAAATCCCCATTCCATCTCCACTCCAGGGGAAGGATACTGCAAAATCCCCATTCCCACCCCACTCCAGGGGAAGGATTCTGCAAAATCCCCATTCCCACCCTAGGGGAAGGATACTGCAAAATCACCATTCCCACCCCACTCTGGGGCCAGCCAGAGGTGGCATTTGCCGGTTCTCCGAACTCCTCAAAATTTCCGCCACCGGTTCTCCGGAACCTGTCAGAACCTGCTGGACAGGAATGAGATTTGGGGGTTCTCCGAACTGCACAGAAACTTAGCTAGAGATTCTCCCGAACCCCAGCGAACCCCCAGGAGCCCACCTCTGGGAAGGTCCTGTTTTACCCCACTGTCCATCTTCCGATCTCAACTCCCCACCCATCTTTTTCTGCCCACCTTGTCCTGTCTGTGGTGAACGCCTCACTCAGGTATTCTTCTTCCTAGGTGTCGAAGATGAGGATGAAGACGGGAGGGAGGAGAGGCTGCCGTCTTGCTTCGACTACGTCATGCATTTCCTGACCGTCTTCTGGAAGGTTCTCTTCGCCTGCGTGCCGCCCACCGAGTACTGGAACGGCTGGGCCTGCTTCAGTGTTAGCATCCTGGTCATCGGCATGCTGACTGCCCTGATCGGTGACCTGGCCTCCCACTTCGGCTGCACCGTGGGGCTCAAGGACTCTGTAAACGCGGTCGTCTTTGTGGCCTTGGGCACCTCCATCCCAGGTGCGCTGCTACCCAACCTGCCCTCTTCGCAGCAAGACCCTTAGCCCAGTCGGCCACTTCCGGTGGTCCTTGACTTACGACTGCCACAGAATTGTGATTGTAAGGCATTACGGTTGTCAGTCGAGGCACCCTGTGTCGATTTTACAACTGTTTTAGGGCAGTCGTAAAGTGAATCACATGGTCATTAAGCAGCAGGAGGAAGAATGAGGAAATGAATACAGCTAGTGGTGGGATTCAAATAATTTAATAACCGGTTCCCTGGTTGGACGGGCTGGCTGGGCGCGTCCCTGAAGTTGCAAAGTGAGTCACACAGTCATTAAGTGAACCTAGCTTCCCCTCCCCCCCCGGTTGACTTAGCTGATCAAAGGGGGACCCCCCGGGACACTGCGACTGTCACAAAGATGAACCACGTTGTTGAGCGTGTAAATCACGGGCTGGCTGGGCGCGTCCCTGAAGTTGCAAAGTGAGTCACACAGTCATTAAGTGAACCTAGCATCACAGTTGTGGTTGACCTCGGGGGACCGGCCGGGCGTGCCCGACGGGGTGGGCGTGGCCATCTTGACGCCACTCCTCAAACAGCTGGCATGTTTCCTATTTGCATTGGGTAGACCGGGCCGAAGCCAGGCTGGCCCGATCTTTCCTTTTCCCACTGGGTAGACCAGGACGTCCCCGCGGACCGGATCCAACCACATCGCAGGCCGGATCCGGCCCGCGAGCCTTTGAGTTCGACACCCCTGTTGTACATGCTTCAACGCTTTCCTCTTCCCGCAGATACCTTTGCCAGCAAAGTGGCCGCCTTGCAGGACCAGTGCGCGGATGCGTCTATCGGCAACGTGACGGGCAGCAACGCAGTCAACGTCTTCCTGGGCTTGGGGGTAGCCTGGTCCGTGGCGGCCATCTACTGGGCTTTCCAAGGCAAAAACTTTGAGGTGCAGACGGGCACCCTGGCTTTCTCCGTTACCCTCTTCACCATCTTTGCCTTCGTTTGTATCAGCGTCCTCATGTACCGCCGCCGGCCGCCCATAGGCGGAGAGCTGGGGGGTCCCCAGACCGCCAAAATCCTGACCACCTGCCTCTTCGTGGGCCTCTGGCTGATCTACATCCTCTTTGCCGGCCTGGAGGCCTACTGCCACATCAAGGGCTTCTGAAGGACGCCCCCTCCCCTCCCCATCTAAGATGGAAGATGGATCTCGACGGAAGACGTCCTTCTACACGCCTGTCCCTTTTGACCGACGACATTTTCAGGCATCTTCTGATGGTTGGGCAACTCTTGTTCCCCAACTGGGAGAACTTCTTCTCCCTTCTTGCTTGCCTCTAGCAAGGGACTCTGGTCCGTTCCAATCTCGGGGTCTCTCCCGCTCACTGAGACTAGGGGTGCAAACCCAGAGGATTGAAGCAGGCCCCTGTGTTAAACCCCCTGCCCCCATTGCTACACGATCCTTCGACCCTCCCAAGGAACCTCGTTGTGCTTCTCCTAAAGTGTCTTCCTGTGGCTGTATCGTTTTCTTCAAGCTGGTACCCTCGGCCTGGATCCAGCACATGCGCCTACGCGCCTACGGAGGGAATTGGAAACAGATCTTACTCTTAACTCTCTTTTTGAGGCCGGTGTGGCTCATAAAACTCGGGAGGAAGACAGGTTGAAGGAGATCTGCATCCGAAGCAAAATAAGATGTGTTACGACATCTCTCCTGCCTCTGGACATATTTTCAGGCACTTTCTTAGGGTCTAAAGCTGGAGTGAAATCAGATCTGGAGAAGATGGACCAGTTGTATCTGTCTCAATTCGTAGGGACAACAAAGGGAGATGTATTTGGCCTCAATACAAGCCCCTTCCTCAGTTCCGATCCTGAGGGCAGGAAAACAGAGGGTCAGTTGCTGGATCTTGCTGGGTTTATGGGTACTGGGAAATACGCTTCTGTGGAAGTTACAGCTTTCCAGTCTTCTGCTCTGTCGGACAAAGGGGTTCAAGAAACCATGTTTCTCCTTGGTCCCCATGTTCCTGGGAAGATTGCACACACCCCCTCGGTTGATGTACCCCGTGTAAGACGGGGTGCTTTCTTCTGCTCCTCTACTTATGTCCACTTCCTCGAAGACTCCTTCCTTTCTCCCTAGAAGCCAATGACCCATAGCTGGATGGCATGTTTGACCAACGGCAGCGAAGATGGCAGCTGGGATGAGTGAATCTTTGCTCGGGTTCTCACACCCTCATGGCCTGATGTGGGGGTGGGGGTGGGGTTGTGATCCCATTGTTGTCTAATGCTATCAGCGTAATGTGGGGGTCTAGTAAGGTCTAAACAGGGGTTTCCATGCATTAGAAATGCGAGAACCGGACTTGGAATGAACCGTGGTGGATTTCTGCCAAGGTGGGACATGAATGCACCTGAACGGAGCCAGAATTTCAGGAGTGCCATCTGGAGCAACATCTGTCCACCTCTCCAGCCTGTGTGGTCCAGTGTTCGTAGATTTCTTTTCCTGGGTCAACATTTGCCTTGGACCAAACGTTGAACCTAGGTGTACATTTAGGTCAACTCCTTTGCACACTGATGCCGTTTAGAGGTAGGGCCGCTTGCATGCCAATAGGAGACAGAAGAACCTGGAAGTCAAGCCTTTAGAGATGTTCTGTGGATGGGAGAAGAGGACGACATTTCAGTCGTCTTGAAACCAATAGCGGGAGAGCTTGATTTGTGAGGTTGGAGCTTGGAGGATTGAGTAGAAGGTATCACCACCCCCAGCTTTTCTAGGCAGAAGTTAGATGAGGTGAAAAACGAAGCTTTGTTCAGGACCATGGGCAACTCTCTTTAGGCATACCCAACCAAGCTAGAGTGCCTACTACAGGGATCGGCAACCTTAAACACTCAAAGAGCCACAAAGGTCCTAACCGGTAACCCACCGTTCAATTTTGGAGCTGACCGGAAGTCCGGTTCCCCCACCATAGAGTCTCCTCCTAGCCTGGCGTCCTTTTTCCTCTACCTGTCCTAACCAAAAGCCCTATCAATTGTGGAGCCGACCAGCGACGGAGCCGCAGCAGAGGGATGAAAGAGCCACATGTGGCTCCAGAGCTGCGGGTTGCCGATCCCTGTCCTAGTACAACTTCTGCAATTCATCCTTGGCTTTGCTTCTCTAGAAGACTTGGTTGAGGTCCTTCAGAGGCCCCAATTCTGCCTTTGTTGACTTCTGCAGATTAAAGGGAACAGAGGCATTGGGGGTGGGCAGACAGACGGATCTTCTGAGTCAGAGGTCTATTCAGGTCTTCTAGGAGGGATGGTCCAAGAGCAGATTTCTGATTACAGCACTCGATTATCTTCAGGATTTGGTAGGTCAGAGACCCAGAAATTTAAGGCCATTGTGGCTCAACTTTTGCAATTTGAAGTTGTCTGAACTTCAACTCCCAGAATCCCCCAGCCAGCCCTGTTCTAAGTTATGGGCACATGTGAGGTGTGGGTTTTTTTCTCTCTCTCTCTCGTGGGGAAAAAACAAGAGAGAGAAAATTTTTCCGTTTGTAATAATATTTTTCTAGGGTGATGGAAACCGTCCTTCTAATGATGAATGCTGAAAGGAGATGGAGGAAGAGGAGGCAACAGAAGAAGTGGAATTTCTAGAACCATGTTTCTCCACCTCATCAATTTCAAGATATGTGGACTTCAATTCCTGGAATTCTTGAAGTCCACAAATTTTGAAGTGGCCAAGTTAGAGAAACTTAAGAATTTGCTTCAAGTGAATTGTCCTGTGGGACGATCGTTTAGTGACGAAAGCTTCATTGACCTGTTTTCTGAAGTAAGACCTTTCTCTTTTGTACCCGTGCCACGGGCACTGCGTGCACGCACAAATGCATCAGAGCTTGTACCATAATAGCACAAGGGAGCTTACTTGATTTGGGTGATCAGGACATCAGATCCGGTGTGGAGGTCCGTGGTTCTAAATTCTCCAAATCTCTGCCACTGCACACGCATTCAAGGTATAAACCTTCGCTCGTCCGACACCCCCTTTGTTGCCTCCGTGCCAAGCATCGGAATAATCCAGGTTTGATCAGAGAAACAGTCCATAATGCCCCTTCCAAACAGGTCTAAAAGGCCGTATCCTTTCCTTCCAGGGAGGACAAGGCTGAAACACGAAACAGGGTAGCTGTGCAAAGAAAGGACAGTATTCCAACAATGATGGAGGAAGATGAACGAGAGGATAGCAAGATAGCCAGTTTGGTGTAGTGGTTAAGGTGCTGGCCAATCACCAGGAGATTGTGAGTTCTAGTCTCACCTTAGGCACAAAATCTGGCTGAGTCACTGTGGATCAATCTCCAGATGCTGGTGGAGTTCTAGTCCCACTTTGGGTAAGAAAGCTGACTGGGTGACTTTGGGTCAGTCACCAGGTGATGGGGAGTTCTAGTCCTGCCTTAGACACGAAAGCCAGCTGGGCGATATTGAGCCGAACACCAGGCGATTGTGAGTTCTAATCTCATTTTAGGCACGAAATCCAGCCGGGTGACTTTGGGCCAATCACCAGGTGACGGTGAATTCTAGTGTCCCCTTAGCCATGGAAGCCGGCTGGGTGACGTTGGGCCAATCCCTTTTTTTCAGCCCTATTTCAGTGGAAAATAGGAGGAGGAAAGAGCATTATATCTATTCGCTGCCTTGAGTTACTTATAAAAGCGGGATAGAAAAAAAAATCTAAATTTTTCTGAATGAGAAAGGGAAGGATAAAAGGTTGACGGCTTGCAGATTTAATGTCCCTTTGGGCCGCTCAATTCAGCCTCTCTGAAAAATGGCCAAACGTAGAAACTGGCCTGCTTTCACTCTTCTGTCTCGAATGCTTGCTTGTTGTTTCTTTTTTTTAAAAAAAAAATGGGGGGGGTACTGAGAAAAGCCATGGATGCCCCTCACATCTGCACTAGACAGAGAAGAGCCATCCCACTGAATTTCCCAAGAATTCTTTGCACAATGACCCGCGTGCGAAATCCTTTGGCCAGTCGTGCTGTTGCACATTCACTTGCTCGCTGGTGGAGTTGATATTGGCTTCAGTGGTGAGTTGCTCCCGGTTCGCACCGGTTCGCAAGAACCGGTAGTAAAAATTTGTAGTAGTTCGGAGAACCGGTAATAACATTGGCTGGCCACACCCCCGAACCGGTTCCCAGCCTGTTCGCCACTCGCTTACCCCACCCACCTCATCAAGAGGCTTTTTTTCTTTTTTTTTATTTTTAAAAGCATTTTTTCTACAACCTCTTTGGCCGAAAAAATGTTTTTAAAAGTAAAAAAAAAAAAGCCTCTGATGATCGTGTGGCTCAGCTGGGATCGTCAGAAGCTTTTAAAAGCATTTTTTCCTACAACCTCTTCGGCCGAAAAAGTGCTTTTAAATTTTTTTTAAAAAAAAATAGCCTCTGATGATCGCGCGGCTCACCTGGGATCGTCCGAGGCTTCTAAAAGCATTTTTTTCTGCAACCTCTTCGGCCGAAGAGATTGTAGGGAAAAAAAATGCCTTTAAAAGCCTCTGACGATCCCAGCTGAGTGGCCTGATCGTCAGAGGCTTTTAAAAGCATTTTTTTCTGCAACCTCTTAAGATTGTAAAAAAAATGCTTTTAAAAGTATAAAAAAAAAAGTTGGCCACGCCCACCCAGTCACATTACCCCACCACCAAGCCACGCCCACAGAACCGGTAGTAAAAAAATTTAGAATGCACCCCTGGTAGGCTTGTCTCCACCCAACCAGCATTTCTCTCCCCTTTTTCATTTTCCAAGCACAGGTTGGCCTGGCTTCTGAGCGCTTTCCAAGCAAGGCCGTACAACACGGATTTTTTTTGTTTTTGTTTTTAAAGAATCAGGTGGGCGTTGTTTATTTTTCCCTTCCCAAAGTCCCACCCGGTTTTTCCTTCTCGACGCAAATTATGGGAATGACGCTCTAGAGCGGTTGGGGAAGCTGAGGGTAGAGGGAAGGTCATAGAACATGTTAAAGAGCAAGGGAGAAATACCGTTTGTCTGACATGGGATAGGGTTTCCTCCTAGCAAAGGGGGTTGGACTAGAAGACCTCAAAGGTCCCTTCCAACTCTCTTCTTCCGTTAAAGTGATGGGAATCCAGGCAGTGTTCTTCATAACGAGTTTTCTTAACGCTTCTTCCGTTTCGACAGAAAAGACCTTATAATGGATGAAAAGTTTGTAGAGTTTTTGGTTTAGCATCCCCAGGGGCAAAAAAAGAGGCGGGGGGGTGGGGAACCCTTTAAAGTTGTCTTTTTCTTTCTTTCTTTTGTAATTTTCTGGCTCTTTCTTTTTCATTTTTTTTTTAAAAAAAAAATTGGGTTTCTGCAAGCATTATGTGTGTGTGGGTGTACAGATTGCCATAAACTGTTGCATTCTCTTGCCTTTTGTTCTGCAAACAACTAAAAGAGTTT
>NW_027256889.1:2892518-2942518 GCF_029215685.1 Pituophis catenifer annectens | reverse complement strand
ATGTTCTGCAATCAGCTTTGGCATTCGGTCTAACCCAGATGCCATAACGATTTTATTATGTCTCTTTCCAGCCCTGCCACCCTCCCAAGATTTTCGATAAAAAAAATGGCTTCCGGATTTGATAGATTGGAGCAGAAAATAGCCATGACTTTTCCCGATGAGAAAAATAGGACTTTAAAACCGCAAGACGGGATTGTATGAGTGTGGTGTGATTTGCTTTATTTTGCCAGCTTTTGAGGTAGTTGGCATGAGATGAACATCAAGAATTGGCTGGCATCCTTGGGGCACTGTTTGCACCAGGTTTTTGGGGAGGTCCAAGGTCCAAGGAAGTGTGTGTCTGAGAGAGAGAGAGGGAGGGAGGGAGAGGGGGAGAGAGAGAGATGATTGAAGAAGTAGGAGGTAATGAGTTCTAGTCCTGCTTTAGGCAGGAAAGCCGGGTGGATGACTTTTGGCCAATCACCATGAGGCAGTGAGTTCTAGGCTCCGCCCTAGCTGGGTGACTTCGAGCCAATCACTCACTCTCAACCAAACCCACCTCATAGGGTTGTTGTTTTGAGGAAAAAAGAGAAGGAGGAAGGAGTATTAGGCAGGTTTGCTAATATGAATTATTTGAATTACTTGAATTATTTATCGAAATAAGAAAGATGGATTATAAATAAGGAAAGAAAGAAAGAAAGAAAGAAAGAAAGAAAGAAAGAAAGAAAGAAAGAAAGAAAGAAAGAAAGAAAGAAAAAGAAAGAGAAACAAAGAAAGAAAGAAAGAAAGAAAGAAAGAAAGAAAGAAAGAAAGAAAGAAAGAGGGTGGGAGGGAGGAAGAGAGGAAGGAAGAGAAAGAAAGAAGGAAGGAAGGAAGGAAGGAAGGAAGGAAGGAAAGGAAGGCAGGAAGGAAGAGAGAAATAAAGAGCAGGAAGGAAGGAAGGAAAGGAAGGAAGGCAGGAAGGAAGAGAGAAATAAAGAAAGAAAGAAGGAAGGAAGGAAGGAAGGAAAGAAAGAAAAAGAAGGAAAAAGAAAGAAGGAAGGAAGGAAAGAAAGAGAAGGAAGGAAGGAAAGAAAGAAAGAAAGAAAGAAAGAAAGAAAGAAAGAAAGAAAGAAAGAAAGAAAGAAAGAAAGAAAGAAAGAAAGAAAGAAAGAAAGACCAGTCAGCAGCCAGTGGCCAGAAGGGATGATCTTCAACAGGAGTGGGCAACTAGGGCTTCCTTTACGAGCTCTGGACTCCAACTCCCAGAATTCCTGTGCTGGCTCGAGAATCCTGGGAGTTGAAGTCCACAGGTCCTAAAGGTGCCCTGGTTGCCCATCCCTGATTTTGAGGAACGGGAGGAAGAGGAAGAGCTGCCATTCAAAGCAACGGATCAGATAAAAGAAACACGAGTCCGGGGGGAAAGAAAGGTAATGTGAGAAAGCGACTCAGCCAAGACCTTCCCTTGTTTTCATGAAGATAAACGAAGACATGCAAGATTCTGTTGCTGTCCCTTTACAATGAAGGTAATATTGCCCTGCATAACTTTGCTTCCTAGTCTGGCCTACCTGAAATGACTGACAGCCATCTGGTTTTACGACTTTCTTGAGTCGTTCCCGATCAGGCAGGTGAAAAAGCTCACTCAGATGGTGTGCAAAAGCTGGCTGCCTGTTTCAACAACCCCACCCCCCACCCCCAAGCTGAATTCCCCCTTCCCCCAGCCACCCTCCAACTTCTGAGTTTGCCTTCTGCCTTCTCCAGGGTCATCTCTGTTTTGTGTCCCATTGTCTCCCCTGGATTTGTTCTGCCGAGGGACACCCCCCCCCCCGCCAGCTCAGATGCCCCCCAGCCTTCCTCGGCTTGGCACTATTGTTCCCCTCCTGACAGGTGTATAATTGGATGATTAATGACACTTCATTAGCCTGCAATTGAACCAAAGAGGGCCACAAGCATTGCATTTCAGCCGTCCCGGAGACCCAACGGAGGGCTTGGCGGGAGGAGGAGGAGGAGGAGGCGAGGGTAGCCCTTCACCCATCTGTTTCCAGCTTTTGTCGTCTTCCACACTGCAAGACCCTTCTCCCAGCTCACCACATGCCCAGCACCTTTCGGGACCCGAAGTGAAATTGAAATAAAGATGGTTTGGGAAACTCTCTTGTTTTCAGCTGCAGGCATTTCGCCCGTCACCATTGCACAGGTGAATATTTCCGGTTCCACAGTGGAAGGAACCTGGTTTAGCCATCGAGTCCACGGCAAAAAAAAAAAAATGGGATTGCTAACTCCTTGGGAAGAGGGAGCCCAAGTTATTCCTGGAATTTTTTTGTGGCCCCAGCAGTATTTTTTCATGTGGCAGGGAGTTCATCCCTTTCACCGGTTTTTCTCTTTATGGACTAAACCTGGACAGGTATAGGAATTAGCCTTCCAAAAGGGAATTGGCAAGTCTACAGGTAAAAGGATTCCCCGGCCAACATGCATGTAAGATGGGTGGACTTCGATTCCCAGAATTCCCTAGTCAGCAGCCTATGAGCTTTAAGATGGGTGGACTTCGATTCCCAGAATTCCCCAGAAAGCAGGCTAGCAAACTCCGATTGCAAATTTGGGAAGAGAGAGAGGGGGAAGGTTTTACAAGACCCGCGGAGTTTCCAGACTTTGTTTTGGGTACCGTTAGGGGAGGGGGCTCTGTAACCCAAGACCCTGCTTTGCTTACGCTTCTTAATCGGAGTTGTAAATATTGTCAAAGAGCACTCTTGATTTTTAAGCAAAGCGAGAGGGCTGGTGGGCCAGTCCTGTTTATGCCGGTTTAATTGTTTATACAGCAGCCTTCCTTCAGCTGGTGCTTTATGGACCATGGACGTTAGCCTCGGTTAAAGGGAGATGATCAGCAGGCTTTCTATGTGGGGAGAAAGCAAGCAACAAATTCAATTAGGTTCCCACCCACCCACCTATCATAAGGCTGCTCCCGATGACCCCTTCGAAGCCGACCTGGTGTCACAGCAGATGCTCCCAAACCATGCACGGATGAGGCTGTCTCCAGGCCAGAGAAGCAGCAGACTCTCCTTTGACTCATGGTCATGGGGAGGGAAGTTCCACAGGTGCAAAGCAGCAGTTTCGCTCCTCAGCCTTTATGTAAGGACGAGTGAAAGCAGAGGCTGGGGGAGGCGGACAGGAAAACTCAGGATTCCTCTAACCCACAGATATTTCGGATGGGGTGGATTGTGGAAGCTCAAGAGGTTCGATCCCAGAGTGTCTCAACCTTGGGAACTGTAAGATGCGTGGACTACTTCAACTCCCAGGAATTCCCCAGCCAGCTGTTCTGTCCCCGTCCCACACACGCACCCCCACAGACGGCCCGGAGTTAATAAACCACACGACAAAATCTTTGAAGATAAAGCTGGCAGCAATCCAGTGGCTAGCTGCCAATTCAGACTTTACTCACACAAAACAAAGATTAGACTGCAAGCATTCCGATAAAGCAGGCAAAGTTTCCGCAATACAAAGATTAGTCCAAATGCAGTCCGACAAGGCAGCAGAAGTCCAGTAACGCAGAGATCATGGATTATTTCTAGTTTTTGCTCGTCACAAACTGAACCGGCCACCACACCCACATTTTAGACCCTGTGGGGTGTGGTCCAGTGACTCAGCTAATCTCTGGCACGCCTTCCCTTCTGCTGCACACGCTTCTCCCTGCGCCTCTGCCGAGGGTCCAGCCAGCACTTATCTCCTTCGTCGTTGTCCACCTGTGGCTGCGGGGACGTGCTTGGCTCTGAGCCTATCTTTTGGCCTTCGGTGTCCTCCGGAGGCATTGCAGAGAGGGAGGGTCCTGGAGAGGGAGGCCTTGCCAACTCCTCTCCCTCACTCTCAGAGTCTGCATCTGTCGATAGCCCAGGCTCAGGCAACGGAGCCAGCCAACACCAGTGTGCTGGTGGATGATAAGACAGGTGGACTTCAACTCCCAGAATTCCCCAGCCAGCGTGCTGGTGGACCTTTAAGAGTGGGGGAATGCTGGCTGGGGGATTCTGGGAGTTGAAGTCCACACATCTCAAAGGTTGCCAGAGAAACACTGCCCTGGAGCCATGTTGCTTCCCCCCCCACTCTCCGTTCAGTTTTACCTTTGATAACATTCTTTAATCAGTTCTCTACAACCAAAGAAGGACACACACACACACACACACACACACACACACACACAACTCCACATGACTATTTGTTAAAAACCAGCAGCTTGGAAAACATGCATGCAAGCCAGCTTTCTGTCTCCCTCCCCCACCTCTTTCTCCCCCACCCTTTTCTCCCTCTTCTTGCCTCCCCCGGGATTGCTGGCTTGACTGGTGAGCGTAGCCCAGTGATAATGACTTTATTATGATTCCTTGTTCCCCTCCCCCCCTCCCCCTTCCTCTTTTTTCTTCTGGAAAGCTAGGGTCTTCGACACCTAATTCTACCTCTCTGGCATGGCCCATCCATCATCTCTCCCCCTTCCCCCCTCCTCGCCCTCCCCCCCCCCCCCCCCACGCAGGCACGCAGGCACAACATGGCCTGCTGGTATGAATCAGGCTGACGACAAGGGGGATGCGGATGCCCTGTAAATTAGGAGGCCTGAATCAGGACCCCGAAATGGCAGGGTTGCCGTCGGTCCCTGGCGAGGGAGAGCGGAGCACGGAAGGGGTGGGAGACGGGCCAAGAGCTGGCAGGTGGGGGGGGCCTGTGGGAGAGGGCGATGGGGGGCCAAGAAGGTTGGCAGGGAAAAGAGGAGGAGGAGGAGAAGGAAAAGGAGGAGGAGAAGGAGGAAAAGGGAAAAGGGAAGGGAAAGAAGAAAGGAAAGGAAAGAAGGGAAGGGAAGGAAGAAGAAGGAAAGGAAGGAAAGGAAAGGAAAGGAAAAGGAAAGGAAAGAAAGGAAAGGAAAGGAAAGGAAAGGAAAGGAAAGGAAAGGAAGGAAAGGAAAGGAAAGAAGGAAGATAAAAAGGACGGAAGGGAGGGTGGGAGGGAAGGAAGGAAAGAAAGAAGGAAAGGAAAGGAAAGGAAAGGAAAGGAAAGGAAAGGAAAGGAAAGGAAAGGAAAGGAAAGGAAAGGAAAGGAAAGGAAAGAAGGAAGATAAAAAGGACGGAAGGGGAGGGTGGGAGGGAAGGAAGGAAAGAAAAGAAGGAAAGGAAAGGAAAGGAAAGGAAAGGAAAGGAAAGGAAAGGGAAAGGAAAGGAAAGGAAAGATTAAAAAAGGATGGAAGGGTAGGGTGGGAGGGAAGAAGGAAGGAAGGAAGGAAGGAAGGGAAGGAAGGAAAAGGAAAGGAAAGGAAAAGGAAAGGAAAGGAAAGGAAAGGAAAGGAAAGGAAAGGAAAGGAAAGGAAAGGAAAGAAGGAAAGGAAAGGAAAGATAAAAAGGATGGAAGGAAGGGTGGAAGGAAGGAAGGAAGGAAAGGGAAAGAAAGGAGAAGTGGAAGCGGAAGCGGAAGCAGAAGGAAAAAAAGGAAAGGAAAAGAGGAAAAGAAAAATAAAAAAGGAAAAGAAAAGGGAAGGAAAAGGAAGGGAACGGAAAAAGGAAGGAAGAAGGAAAAGAAAACGAGGGAAGGAAAGAGAGGGAAGAAATAAAGGAAAGGATGCTGCAATGGTCATAAGCATGATAAAGAGTCGTAACCTAAGTCCCCTTTTTTCAGGGCCGTTGTAACTTGGAACGGTCACTAAATGAACTGTCATAACTCAAGGACTACAGTTAGTGGCCAAAATTGTGGAAACCTTTTGGACAAGTGTATTTCTGAAGTTTGATGGCTAATAACACCACTTTTTTTTTTTTGGAGTTTCAAGATAATCCTATTCCACTGGAATAGCCCAGACCTTCTTAACCCAATTGAAAATCTATGGAGCTGACTAAGAAACTTGTTAGTCAGAAGCAACCCAGCAATAAAACCCAGTTAATAGAAGCTATCATTCAATCTTGGTTTCACATTAGAACAGCTGCAGAACTCAAAGACTTGGTTCACTCCATGGGAAAACGTTGTAAGGCCATAATTCATGCTAAAGGTTACCCAACGAAGTATGAACTGACATGGTGATCATTTTTGCATATCTCGTTTTTTCTATGGTGCTCATTTTTGTATCTCATTTTTTCTACGTATTTCACTAATTCTTCTTTCTACTGTAACTGCTATTCTAATAGCAAATCCTTCATAAAAGTTATTGCATTACATTCTTGATTAAATTAGCTTTCCCTTGATATATAATTTGATGGTACTAACTCCAAAAAAAAAAAAAAGTGGTGTTATTAGCTAGTTTTAGAAAATACACTTTTCCCAAAAGGTTTCCGCAATTTTGGCCACTCCTGTACCTGTATGCAGTGGTGTGGGATTCAAGTAATTTAACAACCGGTTCTCTTCCAACAACCAGGTTTGCCAAACTGCTCAGAAAGTTAACAACTGGTTCTCCTGAAGTGGTGCGAACTGGCTGAATCCCACTGCCTGTATGTGATGCTGAACTTGCTCGAAATTCTCTTAGGGGTAAACTGTGCTGTTCATGGAGGTTTTGCTTACTGGGGTTCGAACCACAGGTAAATGGTTGTCAGTCCAGTACCACCTGGAAATAAACTTGGCATCCTCCAGCTGAGATCTCTACCAGCCTTCCGGGGCCTGTGTGGAATCATACTTGTTTTAAAAATATTTTTTAGAAAGCTCGCCCCACTAACAGCCTGTCATGGCAACCAGATTTTGTGGGCTGGTGTCGGTGTTTTGGTTCCTCTTTAATTCACCGCTGCTCAGCGCGGCTTATCGGGGTGACAGCCAAGATGTAGGGTTGGGGGTGGGGGAGAAGGATAAGGAATTCAGCAAACAATTTATTGCAGGTTCAATATGCACTTGTGGCACTCTTTTTCTAAGTGTGGGGGGGAAGACTTTGGGAGCTTGGTTGCCCAGCAAAATTTGAGGGGTGGGGGAGAGGGTCTTGTAAGCCCCTGCACAGTACAGGATTTAGAAAGAGTGCAGAGAAGAGCAACAAAGAGGATTAGGGGGCTGGAGGCTAAAACATAATAAAGAACAATTGCTGGAATTAAACAGTAAAGGTAAAGGTTCCCCTTGCACATACGTGCTAGTCGTTCCCGACTCTAGGGGGCGGTGCTCATCTCCGTTTCAAAGCCGAAGAGCCAGCACTGTCCGAAGACGTCTCCGGGGTCATGTGCCCGGCATGACTCAACGCCAAAGACACACGGAGCGCTGTTCCCTTCCCACCAAAGGTGGTCCCTATTTTTCTACTTGCATTTTTTACCTGCTTTCGAACTGCTAGGTTGGCAGAAGCTGGGACAAGAAACGGGAGCTCACCCCGTTACGCGGCACTCGGGATTCGAACCGCTGAACTGCCGACCTTTCGATCGACAAGCTCAGCGTCTTAGCCACTGAGTCACCACGTCCCTTGCTGGAATTGGGTATGTCTAATTGAATGAAAAGAAAGACCGGGGGTGACATGATAGCATGAGTTCCAGTATCTCAGGGGCTGCCCCGCAAAAGAGGGAGTAGTCAAGCTATTCTCCAAAGCACCTAAAAGGCAGGACAAGAAGCAACGGATGGAAACTAATCAAGGAGAGAAGCAACTTGGAACTAAGGAGGAATTTCTTGACAGTGAGAACAATTAACCAGTGGAACAGCTTGCCACCAGAAGTTGTGAGTGCTTCATCACTGGAGGCTTTTAAGAAGAGATTGGACAACCATTTGTCTGAAATGGTATATAGGGTTTCCTGCCTAAGCAGGGGGTTGGACTAGAAGACCTCCAAGGTCCCTTCAAACTCTGTTATTCTGTTTGTTGGGTTAGTGGGCATGGCCAAACTTTACCTAAAAGGGAATTCCTTTCTCAGCAGGCCTCCAAAGACCGAAGTGGAGTTTTTTAAATTTGTCTTTTGAATTAAAAGAATATTTTTTTTAAAAAAAGTCAGACCTATGGAGAGAAGGCTGTTTTTCCTCCTTTTTCAAAAACGTGATTTTCTCCACCCCCCTCCAAAGGGGTTATTCTGCCTTTTTTTCAGGGTTCTTGCCCTGTTCACCTGCTTTGTTACATGCCTTTATTATTTTTAGGAATAACCCAAGGTGGCGATCGTACCCAATATGCCTTTCTCCTCCTACTTTCCCAACAATAACCCTGTGAGGTGGGCTGAGAGAGATTGACTGGCCCAACAGACTCTCATGCCTAAGGTGGAACTAGAACTCCCAGGTTCCTAGTGATTGGCAAAAGGCACCCAGCCGGTTTTCATGCCCAAGATGGGACTAGAATTCAGAATCTTCTGGTGATTGGCCAGTTACCTAGCTGGCTTTCATGGCTAAGGCAGGACTAGAGCTCCCTGTCGCCTGGTGATTGGCCCAAAGTCATCCAAGCTATCTTTCATAGCAAAGACAGGACTAGAATTCCCAATCTCCTAGTGATTGGCAAAAGGCACCCAGCTGGTTTTCATGCCCAAAATGGGACTAGAACTCCCAGTCTCCTGGGGATTGGCCCAAAATCAACTGGCCAACTTTTGCGGCTAACACACGACTATAACTTACCGTCTCCTGATGATTGGCTCAAAATACCCAATCACCTTTCATGTCAAGAAATCCTATTGTAGCATGTAATGTTGGGTTAGCTTAGTTTTAGAATAAGAGTCTTGTGTGAATCCAGAGATGGAATTTCCAAGTTATCTAGGGATGAATCTACCCCATGATGAGTTATGGAGATTAGGATGCTGGAGTATTTCTTTCCAATGTTTGCTTGCAGACATAACGTTGGGAGATACTGTTGTTAATTTGTTATTTTAATATTCCATCGTTCTAAAGATGTGTGGACTTCAACTCCCAGAATTCCCCAGCCAGTGCAAGATTATCGTAAGCGTCTCCACTGAAGCAAATATTCTAACGCATTGAATAAGAACCAATACTCTAACCCAGTGTTTCTCAACCTTGGTAGCTTGAAGATGGGTGGACTTCAACTCCCTGACACCCTTCCAATCTCATGGTTTGATGATATTATGAGTTTGTGACCTTGACTTTTGGACCTCTGTTTTCCTGGTAGACCCTCTGGTGATTGGGTGACCTCCAAAAAAACTAGAATGGACATCCTGCACCTACCAAACCCCATTGATCAGAGTTTCTAGGATCTCCAGCCAACCGAACCATAGATTACGCTTGCTTTGATCACCCAGTAGTAACTTTGGGTAGGACTTTTTGAAGCCCCACCCAAAGGACCCGTTGAGTTTTTTTTTGTGTTCCCACGAGTCCTCCACCATTTTATGGAGAACAATAAGTGAATAAAATATTCCTAACAACCTTACATTAATAAAGCATTTGAGACCTCACCGAACGGGGGGGACGAGGGACGGGGTGAGAACATACCAGATTGAGAGACGGGGAGGGAGAGAGGGAGGAAAGGGAGTGAGGGAGAGGGAGAGGAAGGAAGGAAGACAATCCATCCTTCAAAATAACACAAAAGTGTTCTGAATTCCTCTCCGGCAAAGACTTTCCTCTCCCCCAGTCTTTCAAGATAGTTCACAATTACCGACCTTTATCAGGCTTGGAGAGTGGCCAGGCCGATATCTTTCAGACTCCACACTGTAACAGACAATACTTGTCAAGAATGCAGGAATAGATCTTCACCCAAATGAACTAATTGTCTCCTGCAAACTCCACTCCCCTTCGCTCCTCTTTATTCCCTATGGGAGGGGCCATTCACCGTCCACCTATGGCTTTACTCCTGAGTCGACCCTTGTTCTTTAGCTGTTCCCTTTGTCTGGCAACTCTGCGCATGCACCCACTGAGAACAGGCTCCAGCTGTTTTTCTGACCCACTGATGTCCGACTCCGAAGGCAGCTGACAACTGTCAGATGGCCCTGGCCCCCTCTCTGCCTCCGACGCAGAGCCCTCCTCAGCGCCTTTTCCAGACTCCAGGACTGGCCCATGTTCCTCCCCAACCTCCTCACTGTCCGAATCTGCTGCCAGATCCGCTGGCCACTAGCAGGCCATAACAGAAAGAAAAGTGTGCCATTTAATTTACTTCCGTTCTCTGATCATCCATATGAATAATTAAATTATAGGAAGGAAGGAAGGAAGGAAGGAAGGAAGGAAGGAAGGAAGGAAGGGAGGGAGGGAGGGAGGGAGGGAGGGAGGGAGGGAGGGAGGAAGGAAGGAAGGAAGGAAGGAAGGAAGGAAGAAAGGAAGGAAGGAAGGAAGAAAGAAAGGATGGAAGGAAGGAAGGAAGGAAGGAAGAAAGGAAAGAAGGAAGGAAGGAAGGAAGGAAGGAAGGAAGGAAGGAAGGAAGGAAGGAAGGAAGGAAGGGACAGAAATGGAGAGAAAAAAACCAAACACAACTTTTGGGAATTTTTGTCTTGTTTGAAAAGATGGATGGACACGGCCAATGTGGCCGACAGCAACCTCCCAGGTGGGGGGGAAGAGAGGGGCGTACAGACTCATGTATATTTTCTGTGTGGGGGGAGGAAAAAGAGAGAGGGAGAGAGAGACACTGACAACTTAACAATTAACCCCTTTGCTTCTCCCCCACCCCAGCAGTTCTCTTCCGGAGTTGACCGGTGCTGTCCCATCTGTCCATTCTTCTGATGTTGGGAGGACTCGCTTGTCACACTCCACCATCTGGTGCCTAAACCTTGGCAGGTTAAAGGCCATCTTGGAACCCTTGAAGTCGGAGGGACGTGTCGCCGGAAGGGTCCTCCTTTTGGGGAAAGGAGTAAAAGGAAGAGGGAGCCGTGGGAGGAGAGGCATGGGCCACGTGGTCCATGCATGTTCTCTCCTGGAGGAGGGGGCGGTGTTGGCAGTGCAGAGAGCGGCTGTGTGCCATTGGGGGAGGAAGGACCTTCTTGTTGAGTGCAGGGGAAGTCCAAAGGAAGGGTACGCCAGATCCAGATGCTCCGTGAATCCTGTGCCTGTAAACCAGGAAGCGTCTTCTTCTCCAAGGTCACCAAGTCTAGAACTGGAGTCCTGCAAGAACCACAGAAGAAGCCATGAAGTTCTTCTGGAACGTTTCCAGGTTGAGGTGGAAGAGATGTCCTTGCTGGACTGGTGGTAAAATGGGCCTGTGGAGTTCTTCCCTGCCTTGTGTCCTCTGGAGACCTTTTTGCTACCTTGGTGGCCTTGTTGGAGTAGGATCTCCACTCTAGAGCAATGCTTCCCAACGTTGGGAACTTTAAGAAATGTGGACTTCAGCTCCCAGAATTCCTCAGCCAGCATCGCTTGCTTCTTAAACTTCTTAAAGTTCTCAAGGTTGAGAAGTTGTGGGAAGTGGGTAGACAACTATGGAACAAAGCTTCTTTGGTTGACCAAAAAGAACAAACCATAAACTGAAGCGATTTTTCTGACTCAAATTCTTTTCTGGATTTGGCAGCGGACTCAATGATAAGCTTGCCAAACTTCCCAAATTGCCATGACGCAGCCATAGGAGGTCTCACCTCCGTCTTAGGATCTGCAGCAGCTACATTTGTAACTGAGAGGATCAAATATGGTAAGTAGATACAGCCCTTATGAAATTGGCATGGGGAATCTGCCACCTTGGGTGAGGAAGGGCAATCTGGGCATGATGAAGGAGGAAAAGAAGGGGGAAATGGTTGCCAAACGCTATAATGGGACTTCTGGCATGGACCTCCTCTTCTGTCTCAAGGGGCTAGTTCTCATGGGCCAATCTGGCCCACCAGGAGGCATAATTTTTCAATCATGTCACACTCAAATCTCAAGAGGAGCCTAGGACCTTCTCCTCCTGCACCACAGCCAACTAGCCATGGCCAACTTGCCATGGCCAACTAATCATGGCCAACTCACCATGGCCAACTTGTCATGCCCAACTAATCATGACCAACCCACCATGGCCAACTCACCATGGTCAACTTGCCATGGCCAACTCATCATGGCCAACTTGCCACAGGCCAACTCTCTGAGGGACAAGAGTTACCTTAATATCAAAGAAATAGTGGAAGAGACCCATTAAAGAAAGGATACAAAAGGAAGGGACAAAATGAAATGGGAGTGACAAAAATGAAAACAGTTTTTAATTTATTTTAAATAATTAAATTGAACTGTTAAGTTGTCCCACAGCGAGTTGGCTATGACGAGTTGGCCCATTCCACCTCCTGCCGTTTCTTTAGAAGAGACTCCAAACTTGGTGTCCGTGATACTCACTTCCCCTCTGACGTCAACAGAGAGTTCAGACTTTCACATATAGTGCCACTGGCCCTCCATACCCATCGTCATTCCCATTGGTCCTAGAGGAAGAGGAGAAAACAGAGGATTAAAACCTTCCTATGAATGATGATTCCATCGCCATCCTCACACCCATGAAAGCATCTTTCTAAGGTCAGGTCAACCAGATTTCCCATTCCTCCATCTCAATGGCTTAAGATAACAAGCCCAACGGTGATCCCAAGAGGGCAGCTGAAATGGTCTACTTGACCCACGTTGACTTGGTAGAACTTCAGAGATGGTCTTCATTCAGTTCGCAGCGAGTCTAACTTGACCTAGAGGCCATTATGTCAAGGTAGGCACTTCAAAGTCCACCTTTCAAGGAAAATGCTATTTGGTGAAGAACCGATTCGTACATGAGTGTCCAGGGTTTAAAAAAGTTGAGATGATGGCCAGGTTATGTGCTACACACAAAAAAAAATGGGACTTGACTGTGTTGTTGTCACCAACTTAATGTTTTGGACCTTTTCTTCATTGGCCATAGTAGATCCCACCCCCCTGGCATCTGATAAGAGATTTTACTTTCCTTTGAGTGGATCTGTCCCTCACCAACATTCTTTGTTCACTGTGGGAGCATTTTTGCCCCAAAACTGGAAGTAAACGCTGTCAAAAATCTCATCAATTGTGATCATGTGATCAGGGGGACGTTGCAAACGGCCACAAATAGTGGCAGGTTGCTAAAGCATCGGAAATGAGGTCCTGTCACCACCAGGAAGGGGGACACTGGCTGTTGGAAATTCAGAACCGGATTGTATATACTTTTTGGTGGATCCATTGTAACTTTGATGACTCCCTGTATTGGATTATACCAGGGGTCAGCAACCTGCAGCTCCGGAGCTGCATGTGGCTCTTTCACTCCTCTGCTGCGGCTCCCTGTCACTCAAAATATGAGTCCCAACCGCCAATGTGCGACACCCGCTGGCACGCGATTTATTGAGCTTTTCAACCCCTGGTAAGCCAACCATGGATAAATCCAAGAAAAGAAAAGTTTCAGAATGTTTAATTCAACTACATCTGCTAGTTTTGTGGCCGCTCAAGAAATAGTCAGGCCCGGGAAGGGTTTTGTGGCTCCCGGTGTTTTCTTTTCTGTGGGAAACGGGCCCAGATGGCTCTTTGAGTGTTTAAGGTTGCAGACCCGTGGATTATACCGACAGAGCCAGGGGGTGGAGTTAAGTGAGTCATCAGCCTAGAATCATTACGTTCCCAGAAACGGTCTCAATCCAAATCCTCTGGAATTCCGCTGACTCTTATCCGGCGCCAATTTAGTGTTGAATGTTAGTTGCCCGGATTCTTGCTGATAGGCCTGAGCAACAAATCTTCTTTTTTTTTTTTTATTGAAAAAGTTTTACAAATACATTTTCTCCCCAGTTTCCGCCCCCAACCCTCCTCTCCCCCCCAGACTTCCACAGAGTATAATCCAAATCAAAGACATATTTTATAAAACTTGAACCCCTCCACCCCCTATATATTTTTCACATTTTCACAATTCAATTATTCTATCACTATATAATACCTTCAGTTAAAAGCTATCTGATATTTCCTAGTTTGATATTTATTCTGCACATAATCTATCCACTTTTTCCACTCCCATACATAAGTCTCTTGTGTCCGATCTTTCAAATATGTTGAAATCTTCGCCATCTCTGCAAAACTAGCCATCTTCAAAGTCCATTCTTCAATAGTGGGCATAGCTTCATTTTTCCAATATTGACCTATCAGTAGTCTCGCTGCTGTAATCATATACAATATCAGCTTTACTTCCCCCAATGTAAAACCCTTAACTATACCCAATAAAAACAATTGTGTAACAAATCTTCTTAACTGCAACTTAAGGATGGTCCTGGTTCTTTGAGCCCACTGCCCCCACTTTTCACAAAGCCCCACACCAAGGATATACCTTCTGGAAAAGAAAACTAGATTGGGCTACCGAGGAAAACCTTTCTATCTTTGCCGAAGAGTCGGGCGATTCTGGCTCACCTGGCGGATGAATTGTCATGCGCTGTTGCCCATCCATAACATAACCTCCCATTTGCTGCCCGTCGGGACTATACGGCGTACCTTGACCTGCTCGGAAGAGAGAAAAGTTACAGAGGGAAGAGAACAGGTAGATACGTCCCTCACTTTAAGGGTATCCGATTTCTGCAGGCATTTAAAACAGAAAGTAGCTTTGGCTGGTTGGGGCAGGGAGACATCCAACGGCCTCCTGTTTGGAACCTGTTCCCCAAATCAGCTAGTTTGGCCTGGTGATTGAGGCACAGGCTAGAAACCAGGTGTCAGTGAGTTCTAGTCCCTCCTTAGGCATGAAAGCCAGCTGGGTGACTTTGGGCCAATCACCAGGTGTCAGTGAGTTCTAGTCCCTCCTTAGGCATGAAAGCCGGCTGGGTGACTTTGGGCCAATCACCAGGTGTCGGTGAGTTCTAGTCCCTCCTTAGGCATGAAAGTTGGCTGGGTGACTTTGGGCCAATCACCAGGTGTCGGTGAGTTCTAGTCCCTCCTTAGGCATGAAAGCCGGCTGGGTGACTTTGGGCCAATCACCAGGAGATGGTGAGTTCTAGTCCCTCCTTAGGCATGAAAGCTGGCTGGGTGACTTTGGGCCGATCACCAGGAGACGGTGAGTTCTAGTCCCTCCTTAGGCATGAAAGCTGGCTGGGTGACTTTGGGCCAATCACCAGGAGATGGTGAGTTCTAGTCCCTCCTTAGGCATGAAAGCTGGCTGGGTGACTTTGGGCCAATCACCAGGTGTCAGTGAGTTCTAGTCCCTCCTTAGGCATGAAAGCTGGCTGGGTGACTTTGGGCCAATCACCAGGAGATGGTGAGTTCTAGTCCCTCCTTAGGCATGAAAGCTGGCTGGGTGACTTTGGGCCAATCACCAGGTGTCAGTGAGTTCTAGTCCCTCCTTAGGCATGAAAGCCGGCTGGGTGACTTTGGGCCAATCACCAGGAGATGGTGAGTTCTAGTCCCTCCTTAGGCATGAAAGCTGGCTGGGTGACTTTGGGCCAATCACCAGGTGTCAGTGAGTTCTAGTCCCTCCTTAGGCATGAAAGCCAAGTGTGTGACTTTGGGCCAGTACTTCTTCTTAGTCCAACCCACTTCACTGGCTTGTTGTTGTGGGGGAAGCAAGAATGAGGAAGGAGTATTATTTGAGAGAAATAAAATTAAAAAAATAAAGCATTAAAACCTGCTTGGCACCCTTCTGGTGTCTGAAGAGTGGCTGGAGAGTATGTTGTGGAAAAGGGACATCCTGGGGAACCAATATATAGAGCGAGCCCTTCCCGCAGACCCTTCGTAGAATGGAATCCCTCCTACCTGTGCGATTTGATTGGTCGATCATCGGTTGAACTATGCGCCTTCGGGCATTAATAAACCTGCAGGAGATATAATGACAGGGATGTTTCACTGGTTCATTGTTCTCACTGTTGAAAGCTGTGTGTATACCTGCACCCTAACATATAAATACATATAAATATTCATCCCTGTCCATCTTGAATGCGTAGCAGAAAGAGGAAGCTTGAGAGTTCACAAGATGAACTCTGTATGGGACCAAACTGTGACTGAATCTGGGAGTTCTGTTTCGGGTACCACGGAGCCCCCTCCCACAAGGGAAACTGGTCGTAAAGAGGAGGTGTAGCATCCCAGACAATCCTGCAGACGGACCCTGCTGAAGCATCGCTTACATGCCATGTCCTGGATAGAACAATAATCTTTTCTGCCATTCTCACCACTGGAGTGAGCTGCCAATGTTCTTTTTCTGCCGTCCTCACCACTGGAGTGAGCTGCAAAAATAATCTTTTTCTGCCATCCTCACCACTGGAGTGAGCTGCAAAATTAATCTTTTTCTGCCGTCCTCACCACTGGAGTGAGCTGCCAATATTCTTTTTCTGCCATCCTCACCACTGGAGTGAGCTGCAAAAATAATCTTTTTCTGCCATCCTCACCACTGGAGTGAGCTGCAAAATTAATCTTTTTCTGCCGTCCTCACCACTGGAGTGAGCTGCCAATATTCTTTTTCTGCCATCCTCACCACTGGAGTGAGCTGCAAAAATAATCTTTTTCTGCCATCCTCACCACTGGAGTGAGCTGCCAATGATCTTTTTCTGCCGTCCTCACCACTGGAGTGAGCTGCAAAAATAATCTTTTTCTGCCATCCTCACCACTCTCTGCAACCTTGGCAACTTGAAGATGTGTGGACTTCAACTCCCAGAATTCCCCAGTCATCATGTTCCCAGAATTCCCCAGCCACCTATACTTTCAGCAGGTCTTGCATCCACAAGAGTGACAACAGGGAGGGTCTCCTCCCCAGGACAAAGGGAGCTTTACAACTGGTTGGGGCAGATGAGATGCAGATTCAGCCAAAGGAACATTTCCTGTTTCTTCTCTTCTCACTTTCTGATTCTTACCAGTTATTGACCTGCAGAATCGTCAGTCCCGTGTCCTGGGCTAACTGTTTCTTCTGTTCTTCCGAGGGATAAGGGTGCTGCAAAAGAGAGAAAAGAGAGAGGAGAGTTTCTCTGAAACTTTGAGCCAACTCTCTTTGCTCCCGGGGATTTGGAACCAAAGACAAAAAAAAGTTGTGCTTTCAAATGCTAACATTTATATTATTATGACTCTTTTTCTAAAAGCCACTTTTTAAAGCCGTGTGTGTGTGTGTGTGTGTGTTTGTGTATGTGTGTGTGTGTGAGAGAGAGAGAGAGAGAGATATTTCCTTCCCTCTTCCATCATTCCATATTGTTTGTTTTGTCTTCTAAGGAACTTGGGATATTGTGTATGGGAAAGACACAACATGCCTGCAGAGAGGTGTGTCCTGGAAAGAGAATGATGGGCCCCCAACTCTTTCACTTCTTGGGTGGAAAAAAGGGAGAGGGAGGGGAGAGGAGAGGAGAAGCAGGAGGAGGAGGAGAAAGAGAAAGAGGAGGAGGAAAAAAGGAGAAACAGAAGAAAGAAAGAAAGAAAGAAAGAAAGAAAGAAAGAAAGAAAGAAAGAAAAGAAAGAAAGAAAGAAAGAAAAGAAAGAGGAGGAGGAGAAGTAGAATGAGAAGGAGCAGGAGGAGGAAGAGGAAGAGGAGGAAGAAGAGGAAGAGGGGAAGGAGGAGAAGAAGGAGAAGGGAAATGGCATCTTGCTCCTCCTTCCTGACTGGAGATGGACATCATCCTGTCTTCCTCTCCTTCCCTCCCCTCCTGGTCCTTTGAGTTGCCAGCTCAGATGATGGATGAGCCAGTCTGGGCTCAGAGGTCACAGCCAGACCTCCACAACTCCCGCCTCCCATCTGACAACCAGCTGATGGATGAGCAAAGGTCCTCCCAGACCTCAGAGGTCACAAGGAGTGGGGCACCAGCCGGGGGATGAATTCCAAGTCTTGGATCATTACCCCCTCAGGTTTTTGACACCTTGGCCATCATCCCCCTTGAGTTTCCAATCCAGCTGGGGCTTCCAGTTGGAAATGGGGTTGTCCAGGAACGGGAAAAATGTCTCCATCAACTACTGTCCATGTTTGGTCTGTTGCAAACATCTGGATGGCAACTCTAGATAGGCACTGGCAGATAGGACAGCGCTCCAGAGGGTTAAATCATTGCCCAGAGGATCACTGTTGCCCCCTCCCCTCTTTGGAAGAGCTTTAGAGCGCCCGCTGCCTTAAGAAAGTTCAAAACGTTTTTAAAGATCCATCTCATCCTGGGCACTCTTTTTTTGAACTATTACCATCTGGCAGACGGTACAGGACAATAAAAACTGAGGACAAATAGGCTGAAAAACAGCTTCTATCCCAGGGCAGTAACTATATTGAATTCTACTGCACAGTGTAATATTAATGCAATATCAGAGGTTTTTTTAATTCAATTGTATAGAAGATGAAGGGCGTGTGTTTGTGTTTTTATTCTTATAGTTATAATGTAGACTGAAGACGGCATTTAATTTCGTTGTACGAGGTGCAGTGACAATAAAGTAAAACTTAAAAAACCTAGAAACGTAACGTCAGTTGCTCTTATCCATTTTTAGCTATGGTGAATTCTCTCCCTAAAGCAGTGTTTCTCAATCTTGGAAGCTTGAAGATGGGTGGACTTCAAGCTTCCAAGGTTGAGAAACACTGCCCTAAAGCAAGCTGGTTAATTTAAGAGTTCGGAGTTTCTCCTGCCCTGCTCAGATGCTGGCACTCCCTGTGAAGGAAGACCAGCTGCCTAAAGGATTTGGGTCTGCGGGGTTGATGGCCGACAGGATCTGCTCCTGCAGGGACAGAGAAAGTAGCTCTCTCCCAGCCCAGCCTCCTTTCGCTCTTGGCTGAGTGACTTGCTAACAACCTAAATCTAGGCCACAAGCGTTTGGGGTGAGGTAGGGGGCTCTGGGCTCCTGTCACCTGGAGAGTAACTGAGATTGGAGGAGGGTGACAAATTGAGGAGAATTAGAAAGATAGCCGGCTGGATCTACTGTGGATAGATGGTAGATATGTGGATAGGTAGGTAGGTAGAAAGATTGGATGATGGATGGATGGATGGATGGATGGATGGATGGATGGATGGATGGATAGATAGATAGATAGATGATAGATAGATATAGATTAGAGAGAGAGATTATAGAGATAGATAGATAGATAGATAGATAGATAGATAGATAGATAGATGATAGATAGATAGATAGATAGATAGATAGATAGATAGATAGATAGAGATGAGAGAGAGAGATTATAGAGATAGATAGGATAGGATAGGATAGGATGGGATGGGATGGGATGGGATGGGATGGGATGGGATGGGATAGGATAGGATAGGATAGGATAGAATAGAATAGAATAGAATAGAATAGAATAGAATAGAATAGAATAGAATAGAATAGAATAGAATAGAGCAGAGCAGAGCAGAGCAGAGCAGAGCAGAGCAGAGCAGAACAGAACAGAACAGAACAGAACAGAAAAGAGTAGAGTAGAGTAGAGTAGAGTAGAGTAGAATAGAATAGAATAGAATAGAATAGAATAGAATAGAATAGAATAGAATAGAATAGAATAGAATAGAATAGAATAGAATAGAATAGAATAGAATAACAGAGTTGGAAGGGACCTTGGAGGTCTTATAGTCCAACCCCCTTCTTAGGCAGGAAACCCTACTACACCACTTCAGACAAATGGTTGTCCAACATCTTCTTACAAATTTTCAGTGTTGGGGCATTCACAACTTCTGCAGGCAAGTTGTTCCACTTATTAATTGTTCTGACTGTCAGGATAGATAGATAGATAGATAGATAGATAGATAGATAGATAGATAGATAGATAGATGATAGATAGATAGATAGATAGATAGATAGATAGAAGACAGATAGATAGAAGACAGATAGATAGATATACATTAGAAAGACAGAAATTATAGATAGAGATAGAGATACATGGATGGATGGATGGATGGATGGATGATGGATGGATGGATGGATGGATGGATGGCAGACAAGATAGAGGGTAGATGATAGGTAATAAATTATAGAAGATGATAGATATATGACGGATGGATGGCTGGATAGATGATAGATAGATAGATAGATAGATAGATAGATAGATAGATAGATAGATGAGAGAGAGAGAGAGAGATGAGAGATAGAATAGATAGACAGACAGACAGATGGACAGGGCACCCATCATTCTATTCCCCACACAATCGATCCAGATCCCATGGCAATGAAGGATGGTTTCGAATCTCAGCTTAGGAAGGTTGCATGAACTCATGGCCAACCATGACCTGGATGATTGAGAATCTCCAGAGAGATTTGGTCACTAAACAAATGGGTTGTAAGTCGAGGACTGCCTGTAACATACCCGATAATAATTAAAAGAAAATTAATGAGGATCTCCGGCAGGGCAGGGCAAAGCCTTCCACCCCCCCCCCCCTTTACCCATAGCTGCCTCCTTCACAAACCTCCCCCCTCCCTTCCCTGCCAATGCTGTTCAGGGTAATTGGCCAGAATTGATTACCTTTCACCAGCCTCTAATAGCTTTATAGCTCCTTCAATTAGCCACTAATTGGCCAGCGCTCATTAACTTGCCTTTGTTTAACTAACCAGGGAGAGGCTCTGTCTAACTGCCTGGCACGGAAGGAAGCGGTTGGGCAGTGGGCACGGAAGGACGTCTCTGCTTAGCCCAGATGCCCAGCAAGGATCTTCTGATTGCAGCCCCCACAACTACAAGCTGGACTTCAGACCACGGAATGCCTTTCGAGTTCTTACCGACAAGTGTTGAAAAAGCCACGCGCGCATAATATTCGTGGCCACCTTGGGGAAAATGCCACGTTTCTTGTTTCTCTTCTTGTCCCGGTCCAGGTCATCATCTTCTCCCGTGCTGGGGGAGGCCACGCTGTTATCCAGGCAATCTCCTGCGAAGGGCAGGAGGGGAGGGAAGGGAAGGAAAGAGAAGAAAGGGGGAAAGAGGAGGAGAGGAGGAGAGGGAAACGGAATAGAGAAGAGAAAAGTAAGAGATAGAGAGGAGGGGAGGAGAGGGGAGGGGAGGGGAGAAAAGGAGAGGAGAGGAGAGGAGAGGAGAGGAGATTAGAAGATAGGAGAGGAGAGGAGAGGAGAGGAGAGGAGAGGAGAGGAGAGAAGAGAAGAGAAGAGAAGAGAAGAGAAGAGAAGAGAAGAGAAGAGAAGAGAAGAGAAGAGAAGAGAAGAGAAGAGAAAGGGAGAAAGGAAAAGTGGAGGGAAGAGAAAAGAAAAAGAAGAGAAGGGGAAGCGAAGGGAAGCGAATAAAAGAGGACGAGAGGAAAGAAGAGATGAAGAAGAGGGAAAGGGAAAAGTGGAGAGAAGAAGGGAGAAAGGAAAAAGTGAAGAGAGAAGGAAGACAAGGGGAAGAGAAGGGAATAAAAGAGGAGGAGAGGAAAGAAGAGAGGAAGGGAGAAAGGAAAAAGTGGAGAGAAGAGAGAAGGGGAAGGAAATAAAAGAGGAGGAGAGGAAAGAAGAGAAGAAGAAGGGAGAAAGGGAAAAGAGAAGAGGGGAGAAAAGGAGAAAAGAGGAGAGGAGAGGAGAAAAGAGAAGAGAAAAGGAGAGGAGAGGAGAAGAGAGAAGGGAAGGGAATGGAAGGAGAAGAGAAGCTTTAGCTGGAAGTCCAAAGCCAAGGAAACCGTAAAATTCAGATCTAGTCAGCTCAGGACAGTGGGGTCCTCTTGAAACAGGATGAGGCCCTCCAGCTGTGCTGGCACCTGACGGTTGATGTGATCCAGTACATCTGGAATGGGGAGGGGGGTGCCCATTGGGTGAAAGGCTATATTAATGGCAAGTCTTGAAACTGTACCAAGTGTGATCTCGTACAGAAGAGGCAGAGCCCTCTAGAGGCCAGTCAAAGATCTGCACCTTTCACAGGAGGGCAATAAACCAACATCCCTATTCAATAACAAACCAGCTTTGTCTTCCCGTTATCACCCGCCCCACAGTTGGCCATGCAATGCGGCAGCGGAAGAGAAACCGGAAAGTCAAACCAGCATCGCTTTTCAGGATTCATTTGGCTGGCTGCGAAAGTAACCTTCATCCTGTGTTTGGCCAGGACTGGATAGTCAAAGATCTCTGGCCTCCACGGAGCTCTTCTGGCAGAAACTTGCTGCAGAAAAAAACAGTCTATCTTTGGTAACCCAATCCTAGCCAAACAGGGGATCCACTCAGGCTGGGAAAATCTAGGGGTTGAAGAAGTCCAGTTATCTGGAAATGGGTTTTTTGGGGGTGGGGGAGGGGCTCCTGAGTATCTGATAAGCTAGTGGTAAACGAGCATTCCTGTTGACTGAGAAGGATCCCGTTTCCCCGGCTATTTTTGTCCCTGCTCAGCCAACAATCTTAGTAGCTTGAAATTGAACAATCTCCTGGACATAAATTGTTTCAACTCCTACCCTCAAAACGATGCTACGGAGCACTGCACAACTAGACACAAGGACAGTTTTTCCCCGAACGCCATCACTCGGCTAAACAAATAATTCCCTCAACACTTGTCAAACTATTCACTAAGTCTGCATTACTATTACTATTAGTCTTCTCATCGTTCCTATCACCCATCTCCTCCCGCTTATGACTGCATGACTATAACTTCTTGCTTGTATCCTTACGATTTATGTTGATTGTTTCCTAGTATGATTTGATTGCTTATTTGTACCCTAGGACTATCATTAAGTGTTGTACCTTATGTTTTTTAACGCATGTATCTTTTCTTTTTATGTAAACTGAGAGCGTAGGCACCAAGACAAATTCCTTGTGTGTCCAATCACACTTGGCCAATAAAGAATTCTGTCTGTCTGTCTGTCTGTCTGTCTGTCTGTCTGACTATCTATCTATCTATCTATCTATCTATCTATCTATCTATCTATCATCTATCTATCTTCCTTCCTCTTTCTTTCTTTCTTTTTCTATCCATCCATCCATCCCTATCTTTCTTCCTCTTCCTTTCCTCCTCCTCTTCTTCTTCTCCTTCTTTCCTTTTGTATCTTCTTTTTATGTAAACCGAGAGCGTATGCACCAAGACAAATTCCTTGTGTGTCCAATCATACTTGGCCAATAAAGAATTCTTTCTATCTGTCTGTCTGTCTGTCTGTCTGTCTGTCTGTCTGTCTGTCTGTCTATCTATCTATCTATCTATCTATCTATCTATCTATCTATCTTCCTTCCTTCCTTTCTTTCTTTTTCTATCCATCCATCCATCCCTATCTTTCTTCCTCTTCCTTTCCTTCTCCTCTTCTTCTTCTCCTTCTTTCCTTTTGTATCTTCTTTTTATGTAAACCGAGAGCGTATGCACCAAGACAAATTCCTTGTGTGTCCAATCATACTTGGCCAATAAAGAATTCTATTCTATTCTATTCTATTCTATTCTATTCTATTCTATTCTATTCTATTCTATTCTACTCTACTCTACTCTACTTACTCTACTCTACTCTACTCTACTCTACTCTACTCTACTCTATTCCTTTCCCTTGCTGACTTTTTTTTTTTAATCGATCAAACTGGGCCATTTCCACACTCAGAAAAAGAGAAAATGGTGTGCATGTTTGGAACTTTTCTTGCCTTACCTAACAAGTCCCAAGTCCAAGATTTTTCTCCTTCTGACAATTCCAACCCCCTCGAACAGATGCTCCGCTTTTATATCCTCTGGCTAAAAATGTGCTTAAAAGCCTTGCCTGGAGGGGATGTAAATTATGCATCCCAGAGTCCTCCTCATCAGCCCCCTATATGAGCGCTGAACCCACCGTGCTTCCTTCTCTCTGCCCCCCCATCTTTGAAGATGTGCAAAGTCACACAACTGGAGCGGGTATGTCAGAGTATCAGAAAAATGGCACAACTCTTCACCAGACTGTCCTTAGCTACTTTAGGAGGCATGGACTTCAACTCCCAGAATTTCCCTACTGGCTAAAGCTTATCCTGACCCCCGCACCTTTGGAACATTGTATAAAATGTCCCCTTCTACCGTCATTCTCCTCCTCCTCTTTTAACGACCCCATAATCCCTTGCGGGGTGGAATCAGGGCAACTGAATAGAGCCGAGTGTTTACTGGCCAGATGCCCTTCCTGTCGCCAATGCAGAGTTTTTTTTCAGCAGATGTATTCTCTGTCAGCACTTCAAGCTGCATTTACTCTAGTGCTGACATAAGAAGGAGAAGCGGAGGCGTCTGGAAAGGGACGTTTGACTTTTCACCTACTTATTTTCCCTGGAGATAATATCCCCTAGGAGATGGGATGGGAGGGGGGAAATTCCTTTGAGCTGGAGCAGTAGATTAGGGGTAGAGTGACTTGGAAGATGGCCAATGAGTGCAGAGGAGTGGGGGAAAGGAAAGGGAGGGTTTTGGGTCAGGAAGTCAGTGTTGGCTACGATGGAGTCGGAGTTAGAATGTCGTGCTTAATAAATGAGAGTTTTTCATCAAAGACTTTGTTTGAAATGCAATTTATTTGAGACGACCTCGAAACCTGACATTCTCATTGTGCCCAGAGAGAGAAGTATCTGCCTCTACTTAGGATCGAACTCATAGCCTCCTGATTGTGAGGCAAGAGCTCCACCTCTAGGCCACTGCACCACTCCCCTTTTCTACTATGTTTCCCTGAAAATAAGACCCGGTCTTATATTTTGTTGGGGTTCTGAAAGAGCTACTAGGTCTTATTTTGGGGAAAATACCGTATGTGCATTTTTCACCCTACAGTTCCTCTCATAGTGAAAATGTAGGACCTCCACCACCTCTCTGGCCCCCTCCTCCTTATACCTTGGTCACTGCAGTTGTCTCCACTCTGGGAGGCAATCCCACCGCTGGAGGGTCCCGGCGTCCCTGAGGGTGTTGACCCCGTCTCATCGTGGTCTCGGATCCAGGAGTTGCTCTGCACACAAAGAGAACGGTGCATCATTCACAGGGACCGAACCCTGAGGTTCAAGTCATCCAATTTGGGTTCCCCCAATATATATTTTGAGACTCTTGAAAAAGCACAGAGTAGAGCAACAAAGATGATTAGGGGGCTGGAGGCTAAAACATACGATGAACGGTTGCAGGATATGTCTAGTTTAGCGCGAGCTATCGTGGGTGCACCTAGATACACCCACATTACACCAATTCTCCGCGAGCTGCACTGGCTCCCTATTGGTCTCCGGGCACAATTCAAGGTGTTGGTTATTACCTTTAAAGCCCTACATGGCTCAGGGCCAGGTTATCTTCGAGACCGCCTTCTGCGGCATAGCTCCCAGCGACCGGTAAGATCCCACAGAGTTAGTCTCCTCCGGGTCCCGTCAACTAAACAATGCTGGCTGGCGGGCCTGTGGGGGAGGGCCTTCTCTGTGGCTGCCCCAGCTCTCTGGAACCAGTTACCTCCTGAGGTCTGGACCATCCCCACCCTATTGGCCTTGGGTGGGGATGGCCTTGGAAGGGACCTTGGAGGTCTTCTAGTCCAACCCCCTGCTCAGGCAGGAGACCCTATACCATTCCAGACATATGACTTGTCCAATCTCTTCTTAGAAACTCCAGTGATGGAGCACCCACAATTTCTGGAGGCAAGTAGTTCCACTGATGAATTGTTCTCCCTTTAAGTACGTTCAAGTAGTCCTACCCAATTCCTGCAACCGCTTTTCATCGGTGAGGCTATCATCGCTCCACCGTCCCCAAGAACGACAGCCTCACCTGTGGAATCTCTGCCTGCCACCAAGCAGTGGAAAGCGCAGGAAAAACTTCCCTGATTTTGCCGGACGATCCCACCCTCCTTCTCTCCTAGACCCCCCCCCCCCATTGCCCTGCTTGCCCTCCCCCCCACTCCTTTCAAGAGGGCTGCTGCTGCAGCTTCGCGGGGATTTCCCCCCCTCCCTGTGTGTCCCCCCCCCCCGTGGGTCATTATCTTGCCCCCCCTCCTCATTTCAACCCAGTGAACCGAGTTCAAAGGGGTACAAGCGGGGCCTCCCCGGGTTGCTCTGGGGAGGAACCAGCAGCTACTGAAGGGGCTCGGATTGCAGCCCACCCCCCCCACCACTGGCCAGGTGGGGGTGGGTGGGAGAGCTGGCCCCCAGCCTCCCTGCCCTCCCTGATTAACCCACCGCCGCTGATCACAGGAGTCCTGCAAAGACGGGGCGGGGGGGTTCAAGGGGTTAAGGAGCTGCGGCTTTAGAGGAGGGGGATTCGGCACTTGCAGCCCACAGTAAATGGGAAAGGGGGGGATGTGGGAGGTGGGTGGGTCAGGGGGTCGCTGTTAGGAGCTCTGGGAAGCGAAGGGAGCAACACTCCCAGTTAATGAAGACCAGACTCGATGGCTTTGCTCGAAGCGCCTTGATCAGAGATGAGGCTGGGACCCCCGGGCAATCAGAGACCCTTCCCCTCCAATATCCCACCGCCCCCTTAAAAAAGGGACAGCGCCAGACCCACACAGCGAGAGGGGTTTTGAGCTGGGTTTTCAAGGGAGGGGGATTCATCACACAGTTGGGCATCTCAAGCAGTCCTGAGCAGGATATGGGTGGGGAGGGGGCTTGGGAGAGAAAAAGGGGTCCCTTCCTTCCCGGAATCGCTCTCTTTTGCCATGGGGCGGAGGGGAAATTCTTTGGACCCGAGACCGGATTTCGAGGGAGAAGGGAGAATGGAAAGGGGAGGATGGTGGAAAGTACAGTAAACTGGGAATAGAATTCTTTGTTTATTGCTATCCTGCTTTACAAAAAGTAGAGGCTATATCCAACATACCTACCTTCCTCCTATTTCCCCACCCCCCCACCCCGCAACAACAACCCTGTGAGGTGGGTTGGGCTGGCCCAAAGTCACTCATTTGGTTTTCATGTCTTGGGGGGGGGACGGGACTAGAACTCCCAGTCTCCTGGTCATTGGCCCAAAGTCACCCAGCCAGATTGTATGCCTAAAGCCGGACTAGAATTCACCACCTCCTGGTGATTGGCGCAGAGTCACCCAACCAGCTCTCGTGCCTGAGGCGGAACTAGAACTCACAGTCTCCTAGTGAGTGACCCAAAGTCACCCAGCCAGATTTTATGCCTAAAACCGGACTAGAATTCACCACCTCCTGGTGATTGGCGTGGAGTCACCCAGCCCTCTTTCGTGCCTGAGGCGGAACTAGAACTCCCAGTCTCCTGGTGATTGATCCAAAGTCACCCAGCCAGATTGTATGCCTAAAGCAGGATTAGAACTCACAGCCTCCTCCTTTTTAGCCTGATCTACTGAACCAGTAGATCATACTAGCTCTCGATTGGGAACGGAAATGGCTTGCCTTAGGACACTGTGTCCCTATTTTTCAAATCAAACCACATTTTGTTCATTTGTCTGAATGTAGCTCCACATCCTGACTTGGTCCAGAAGTCTATTTGAAAGGCCGAAATGAGCTGGCTTTTCAAATAAATATTATATTAAAAAAAAAAACCTTACTCCTGGTATTTAGCTACCCTGTTTCCCCCAAAATAAAAGACCTCCCCTGATAATAAGTCCAGTCAGGCTTTTGAGCGCATGGCAATAAGGCCAAGCACTTATTTCAAGGTTCAAAAAAATATAAGGCAGGGTCTTATTTTCGGGGAAACACAGTACCTATCTATCTATCTATCTATCTATCTATCTATCTATCTATCATCTATCTATCTATCTATCTATCTATCTACGGTATCTATCCATTCCCTTATTTATCTATCATGTCTGTCTATATCTATCTATCTAATCCAAATGGATTAGATATCCATCTATCCATCCATCTATCCATTTTTCTATCATCTATCTATCTATCTATCTATCTATCTATCTATCTATCTATCTATCTATCTATCTATCTATCTATCATTTATATCTATCTATCTAACCTGTTTCCTCCAAAATAAGACATCCCCTGATAATAAGCCCAATCGGGCTTTTGCGCGCATGGCAATAAGGCCAAGCGCTTATTTCAAGGTTCAAAAAAATATAAGGCAGGGTCTTATTTTCGGGGAAACACAGTACCTATCTATCTATCTATCTATCATCTATCTATCTATCTATCTATCTATCTATCTATCTATCTATCTATCTATCATCTATCTATCTATCTATCTATCTATCTATCATCTATCATCTATCTATCTATCTATCTATCTACGGTATCTATCCATTCCCTTATTTATCTATCATGTCTGTCTATATCTATCTATCTAATCCAAATGGATTAGATATCCATCTATCCATCCATCTATCCATTTTTCTATCATCTATCTATCTATCTATCTATCTATCTATCTATCTATCTATCTATCATTTATATCTATCTATCTAACCTGTTTCCTCCAAAATAAGACATCCCCTGATAATAAGCCCAATCGGGCTTTTGCGCGCATGGCAATAAGGCCAAGCGCTTATTTCAAGGTTCAAAAAAATATAAGGCAGGGTCTTATTTTCGGGGGAAACATGGTAAAAGGAGCCTCTCTGATCAACAGAAGTATATCTTTGAAAGGAGTGGCGGGAGGGTGGCAAATAGGAAACTCAGGTAGTCCTCAACTTACGACCCACAACGGAGCTCACAACGGAGTACCCACGGAGCGAATCACTGCCGTGGGTACATTAGTAACGTGGTTCTTAAACGAATCCGGATTTCCCGCATGAACTTTGCTTGCCAGACGTCTGCAAAAAGTTTGATCACGTGACCCCGGGACACTGCGACCTGCGTCATAAATACGAGTCGGTTGCCAAGAAAGTCTGAATTTTGATCGCCTGACCGTGGGGGTCAGGCTGCAACGGTCATAAAAGTATGAAAACATGATCATAAGTGGCTTTTTTTCAGCGGTCATTAAATGAACTGTCGTAAGTCGAGGACTACCTGTATTACGCAGGAGGCTGCCTGCAGAGAGGCTTTTAAGCAAAACTTTCCTGCAGCCCGTTTGTTTCGGATGACGGCTGCTTGTTCCCACGTTCGGTGCCCAGCTTGGAAATCAGCTCTCTGACATGGCCAGGAAGGGCCTTTCCCCCTCCACGTTGCCCCCCCTCCTCTCCTGTATGTCTCTCCCCCGCCTCCCCCCAAAAAAGCCCCTCTGCCCCCTCAAATCCTCCCAACAATAAGCCCCAATATAGCCTGTGGGTACATTAAAAATTCAGGCAAATCGCTGGCAGCCAAGAAAACGACTTCGATGCATTAGCGTGCTTGGAGGAGAAAAAAAAGAGAGAGAGGGAGGGAGGGGGATTTGTGGTAGGGGGTGGGAGAATTGAGGGGTGGGAGATACCACGCTGGCCAACCACGTCTCCTTCATTACAAGCTGGCTGTCAGGGGTGATTAATTTCCAAGCCCCTGACCCTTTTCTTTGCAACTTATGAATGTTGCAAGGATGGAGATGGTGAGTCTCTCTCTCTTTTCCTCTCTCTCTCTTCCTCTCTCCCTCTGTGTGTGTGTCTCTGTCTGTCTCTGTCTGTCTGTCTGTCTGTCTGTCTCTGTCTCTCTCTTTTCCTCTCCCTCTCTCCCTCTCTGTCTCTGTCTCTTGTCTGTCTCTCTGTCTCTCTCTTTCTCTGTGTGTGTCTCTGTCTCTGTGTGTCTCTCTCTCACTTTCCCTCCCTCCTTCCCTCTCTCTCTTTCTCTGTCTGTATGTGTGTTTATCTCTCTCTCTGTCTCCTCTGTCTGTCTGTCTGTCTGTCTCTGTCTCTCTCTCTCTCTTTTCCTCTCCCTCTCTCCCTCTCTGTCTCTGTCTCTTGTCTATCTGTCTGTCTGTCTCTTTCTCATAAAGCAGCAACACTGCGTGAGAAATGACCCTTTTTCAACAACTGGTAGCAGGGCAGAGAAAATGCCCGCAACAGGCAACTAACGCAACCCTCTGTTTCCACAGAGGAAAAGAAAAGAAAAGAAAAGAAAAGAAAAGAAAAGAAAAGAAAAAGAAAAGAAAAGAAAAGAAAAGAAACCATAATGGCAAACGTGCCATCGCCAATAAGAGTCATTCTCCAATTGCTGCCAGATCGCTTCCCTTTCGAACGGCCCAACAGTACAAGAACACACAAACTTCATGGCCAAAAAAATAAATAAATAAAAATCCCAGCCTTTGTGAAAGAAATCCGATTCCTGCCAAACCGGCACATCTGTTTGTGCAGATAAAGGCTTCCACATGTAGCGTTGCTGTCAGAAGAAAGAAGCATGGGAGTCAGAGCGTCTCCGACAAATCCCCACCTTTGGAGACCGGGCCATGCGCGCTTAGCAGGGATCACGGTCCCCAAAAACGCCACAGTTGAGAAGGGACCTTATTTGGGGTCTGCAATTTCTGCCCTGGTCGGGAGCTATCAATGGCCCCCCTGCCTTTGCCCACCCCAAGCCCCGGGGCAGTTAGCCGTCAAAGGGAAAAGTGGGGCTGTTGCCCACCTTGGCTGTCTGGGCTCAAAAGGCTGCCCGACTTTGGACCAACCTGGTCGGAGAGACAAGCCCCCCCGAAGTCTTCCAGGTCCGACTTGGAGCCTCCGTCTCGGTCATCGATGACCAGGTCGATGGGCATCTTCCCCTTCAGGCAGGTGATGTAGCGGTGGCAGAAGTTGTCACAGAGGTCATGAACCTGGTAGGAGAAGCGGGGGAAAAAAGGAAAGGAGGTGGGAAGGGAAGGGAAGGGAAGAGAAGGGAGAAGAAGGGAAGGGAAGGGAAGGGAGGGAAGGGAAGGGAAGGGAAGGGAAGGGAGGGAAGGGAAAGAAAGGAAAGGAAAGGAAAGGAAAGGAAAGGAAAGGAAAGGAAAGGAAGGAAAGGAAAAGGAAAGAAAGGAGGTGGGAAGGGAAGGAGGTGGGATGGGAGAGGGAAGGGAAGGGAAGGGAAGGGAAGGGAAGGGAAGGGAAGGAAAGGAAGGGAAGGGAAGGGAAGGGAAGGGAAGGGAAAGGAAAGGAAAGGAAAGGAAAGGAAAGGAAAGGAAAGGAAAGGAAAGGAAAGGAAAGGAAAGGAAAGGAAGAAAGGAGAAGGGTAGGAGGAAAGGGAAGGGAGATAGGAAAAGAAAGGAAGAAAGGAGAAGGGTAGGAGGGAAGGGAAGGGAAGGGAAGGGAAGGGAAGAAAGGAAAGGAAAGGAAAGGAAAGGAAAGGAAAGGAAAGGAAAGGAAAGGAAAGGAAAGGAAAGGAAAGGAAAGGAAAGGAAAAGGAAAGGAAAGGAAAGGAAGTGGGAAGGGAAGGGAAGGGAAGGAGGTGAGAAGGGAAGGGAAGGAAGGAAATAAGAAAGGACAAGGAAGAAGGGAGGGGGAAGGAATATTGAACATAGGAAGGGAGGGAGGATGGAATGGATGGATGAATGGATGGTTGGATGGAAGGGAGGAAGGAAGGAAAGAAGGAAGGAAAGAAGGAAGGAAAGAGGAAGGAGAGAGGAGAGGAGAGGAGAGGAAAGGAAGAAGTGGGAAGGGGAAGAGAAGAAGATAAGAGCCTTTCCAGAACTGACCGGGATATAAATTGCAGAAACAAATATATAAACGATAGAACTTCTCCTTAAAGCCTTCTTAAAGCAGTGTTTGCAACCTTGGCAATTTCAAAGAAGTGTGGGGAACGTCCACTCCCAGAATTCCCCAGCTCTTAAAATGGTTGAAAAAAAACACTGCCTTAAGCGTATACTTAAGTATACAGTATAAAGTCTAAATGAAGTATATCTCATGAGCAAAGCATTTGGGGGGGGGCAGCCTTCCACTGGGTACCCCCAGTTTTTTAGTGCCAGACCTCTGGATTAAACCCTCTGGAATCTGGATTCAAAGTCTATTTTTAAGCCTTCTCTCTCTGTTGCTTCCATAGGAGGCGACCCTCACAATTGGAGCAAGCTGCTGTTGGGAGCGAGAAAAAGGAAATTATTTGCAATTTTTTTTGGTTTGGAGAGTTTGGTTTTTGTTTTGTTTTAAATTCCATTGTTGAAGATAACAAGGTTTCCTCCACTCCTAGATAAAATTCTGGATTTTTTGGCTTCACTGTTCCAATGAGACCTCTCAAAAACAATTTTTTTCCCCCAGGACAAGTGGCGATTACAATTTTACAGAAACATGGAAAAATGCGTGGAGATGAGGCATTGCTAGATACCGCTGGGACATCTGAGGCCTGGTTGCTTTGTAGAAAGGAAAAAGCCAAGATTCTAGTCCTCATGAGGACCAGGTAGGTAGCTTTGAAGTTTTAAGGGCTAGGCATGGGTGCTAAATAATATTTGCAGAGGTTTTTGGCTGTTGCCTGGATAGAAAACTCTGTTTTCTCATCCAACACTTCCAATTCATGAAAAGTTAAATATGCAAACACGCTTCAAAAGGATGTAGTTTGCAGGACATGGACATGTGGGCTGAAAAATGCAGTTTTTCATATCTGCAGAATCTGAAATGGGTTTCCACAGAGATAAATCACATATGCTCGCAGCTTTTTCTGCTTATAGCAAACAGCATTTGGTCTGTTTTCCACCTTGAGTTCTTTGTAAAAAAAAAAAAAAAATAACAATAATACAGGCAGGATATCAATAAAATTAAAATATAAAAGAAAAGAACAAAGTAAAAAAAAAATCACACAATCTGATATATCCTGAGTTCTACTCCGCCTTAGACACAAAGCCAGCTGGGTGGCCTTGGGCCAGCCACTCTCTCTCAGCCCTAAGAGGCAAGCAATGGCAAAGCGCTTCGGAAATCTTGCCAAGAAACCGCAGGGATTTGTCGAGGCAGTGGTCATCACCAGCCAAAAAAACTGATTCAAAGGGACAAAAACAGCCTCCCACACACACACACACCATAAAACAGATTCCTTGCTTGGCTTGCAAAATTGCTAGCCTTGTCTTATTTTATTTTTGGAGGTATTATGGGGAAACGGAAGGGAAGGGGAGGAGGAGGGGACACAAACAACCCAAACTTCAGAGAAACACCCTTACCTTTTCTAACTCCAGAAGGTGAAATTCTCAGCACTTGAATAGCCTGGATCATCTACAATTACAAAAAGGAGGGAGTGGGTGGGAAATTGGAATCGTGGCTTACCGTGTAAACCTCTGTTTGTTCATTGCCATGCACTTCGCTGGACATCGTGGTTTGTTCGGAACGTTGTGGGGGTCAGGCAGACCATGCAATAAGTCAGCTGGGTTTTTAAGGTTTTACCCCAGAGAAATTCACAATGGGAAATCGTTCCAATGAGAACCATCATGGACCAAGCGTGAATTGGACAGGGAGGCTTAAAATATCTAGAGAGGCAAACAAGCGTGAATTGGGACAGGGAGGCTTAAAAATATCTAGAGAGGCAAAAGTGAACTCTGCATCTCACAAGTGTAGAGATGGAAGCAGCTCTGTCTGGGACAGTTTTGAAGCTGATCTCAAAGGTAGGTTTAGAACAGGGAGTCTGCAACCTTAAACACTCAAAGAGCCATTTGGCCCCGTTACCCACAGAAAAAGAAAACACCCGGGAGCCAACAAAACCAGATGTTTCGGAAACTTATTCTAGATAGTGTTTCTCCACCTCGACAATGTGAAGATGGGTGTGGACTTCAACTCCCAGAATTCCCCAGGCCGGTCTTGCGGATGCATTGGATGTATAAAGAGGAGGGAGGGACCGATTCAGCGGACAGAGAAATGAAAGGGGGATCATTACAAGGGAAAAGGAGGTAATACAGAGGAGAACGAAAACAAAGTTGGAAAAAAACAATAACACTTCGGGGGTGGAGGGGGGTCACTTCTTTGTTTTGTTTTGTTAAAAAAAAAAAAAGGAAAGAAGTAGCATCCTTACCAAATTATCCAGTTCAGGATTGGAAGAAAATAAAGGTTTTTCTGTCCTAACCTAAAAAAAAAGAGATATTGGGGAGGCGGGAGCAGGGCCGGGACAAAGAGAAGAAAAGAGAAGGAAAGTTAGTAAGGGGAAAACACAACAGAGGGAAATCTAAGCCGTGCATTGTTGGAAAGAAAGAAAGAAAAAAAAAAACCCTCTAAAATAAAATCTGTTTCTTTCATTTCCTAGGGGGGAAAAAAAAACAACAACCCACAAAGCAAACAGCAAAGGAAGTGACTTTTCCCCTCTTGCAAAATTCTAGCTGGCAAAAAAAAACCCTGTGCATTTTACTTTCCGAAGTTGTCTTTTCCTCCCTCTGCCTTTGCTAAAATTCCTTCAAGCTCTCGCACACACACAGAGAGAGAGAGACAATCCCTGTTCGAAAAACACAAGGTCAGTTTTCTCTCCATCGGATAAAAAAAATCCTTGCGGTCGGGGAGGTGGGGGAATCTTACACAATTCCAAGGACTCTTGGATGCTTCGGAGGAAGGGAGGGTATCAAACTCCCCTCCAAAAAAATCTCGGATGTGGCTACTTTAATAAAGAGATCCCAACAAGCTTTGGCAGATCTAAGAATGAGAAACCCCTGTTAGGAAATTGTTATTACCCCAAAAAGCATCTCTTGTCCAGTTTTTTCTTAACTTGGGCAACTTTAAGATGGGTGGACTTCAACTCCCAGAATTCCCCAGCCAGCCAGCCAGCCAGGCTGGCTGGAGAATTCTGAAAGTCCATCCATCTTAAAGTTGTCCGAACTGAGAAACACTCGTCTACAGTAATGGCCAAAATTATGGAAACCTTTTTGGGAAAAGTGTATTTTCTAAAACTAGCTAATAACACCACTTTTTTTTTATTTTGGAGTAGTTAGTACCATCAAATTATGTCAGTGGAATCATGGTTATACATTGATGCATTCCATTGTATCAATGGAAAGATAATTTAATCAAGAATGTCATGCAATAACATTTATTTATTTATTTATTTATTTATTTATTTATTTATTTATTTATTTAATTTATTTATTTAGTCCAATTATATGCCACCTTTCTCCGGAGACTCAGGGCGGCTGAGTCTTTATGAAGGATTTGCTATTAGAATAACAGTTATCGGTATAAAGAAGAAAAGTGAAACACGTTGAAAAAACGAGAATATACAAAAATTATCGCCATAGAAAAAAACGAGATATGCAAAAATGATCACCACGTCAGTTCATACTTCGTTGGGTAACACTTTAGCATGAATGACGGCCTTACAACGTCTTCCCCATGGAGTGAGCCAAGTCCTTTTAGTTCTGCAGCTGTTATTATGTGAAACCAAGATTGAATGATGGCTTCTGTTAACTGGGTTTTATTGCTGGGTCGCTTCTGACTAACAGGTTTTCTTTAGTCGGCTCCATAGATTTTTCAATTGGGTTAAGAAGGTCTGGGCTATTCCCAGGCCATTCCAGCAGTGGAATAGGACTACCTTGAAATTCCAAGAAAAAAAGTGGTGTTATTAGCCATCAAACCTCAAAAAATACACTTTTCCAAAAGGTTTCCCACAATTTTGGGCCACTACTGTATAATATGGGGTCTCCAAGCTTTCTGGCTTTGTTGAACCGACAGGGGTGGGGGGTGGGGAGAGGGGATGGCTCTATGCGCGTAGTCGGATGAGCACATACATACTTGTAGCTCCATTTGCACAAGATGCGGGCAGGTCCGCCCCCTGTCACTCCTGCAAATGGCGCCGTGGTGCCTTCTCACCTGTCGCTTCCGTGGCCCAGTTCTGAATGGGCCATGGCTCCTATCGTGGGCTGCAGCCCGTTGGATTGGGGGGGGACGCCTGATCTATAAGGTCTATTTCTAATTTTTTAAAAAAGCACTGCAGGAGGCCGAGAGGCTAAATCTCCGTCTTTGAATTCGCTCCTTCTTTTAAGAGAAAAAAAAAAAAGAAACCCCACATCCGGTCAGTTAAAAGAAACTCACATTCTCATTCTCTCTCAAGTTTGTAAAACAAGAGCTTCAAATCCTCTGTTTTCTTTCTTAAAGGACTTGGGAGAATTTGAAAAGCAAAGAGCATTTAGTCTTTCTTTTTTCTTTTTTTCTTTTTTTTCTTTTTTCCTCCAAGCTGGGATGCTGCGTGCTTCCATCCCTCACTTTTGGTGTGTGTGTGTGTAGAGCATTTTTAAAGCATCTTGCAGCCCAACTTTTTCAATTTAGGTTTAAAATCCTTGCAGGCGTGGAGTTTGAAGCCTTGAAAATCCAGGGATGGAAAGGAAAGGATTTCGCTATTTTTCCCCGCTTTTTAGAAAACTCTCCATCCTCTTTCCCTCCCCCTAAAAAACCCCCATTTCCCAACCAAAGAACATAAGGGTAATATTATCATTATTCCATCTTCTAACGTAACGAATGCCCTTTTGCCTTGTTCCAGGCATGGAAACTGGGTTTTTTTCCCCCACCTAAATCAAAACTCGGCCTGGGCAAGCGAGGGGAGAATTCGGCTTTGAAACGTTGATGGATGGATCAGTGTTAGCAAGCCGATGAATCATCCTAAATGTGGATTTTTAATCAAAAAACGTCTCAAATCAACGACTGCCTTCACTGTTTCACTGGAAGCTCAGGAAGGAGGGTGTGGGGGGTCGAATTTCATGCTTTTTTGGCCTGAAGTATCAAGCCGAGAGAGAGAGAGAGAAGGGGAAGCTGTATGGAAGTATTGGTTACGGTTATTTTCTTCCTTTTTATGGAAGACCTCAAGGTCAAATCACGTATCATTTGGATTTGAAGGATGGTTTTTTTCTGCTAGAAATAACACAGGGGGCTTCTGGACGGGTGTGAGCCGAGAAAATGCATAAAATTCTATACTTCTCACATCCATTTTCTCTCTTCCTCCAAACTGCACCTATCACTCCTTCTTAGCCAGAGCTGAGATTCCTTCTGTCTATCGCTGCCTTGATTTCCCTTTTCTGCAGAAAGGAAAAGGCACTCTGGACATGCTCAAGAAACGCCTCGCTCTTTGGCAGTGGTGAAATCCAATTTTTTTTGTACAACCGGTTCTGTGGGCATGGCTTGGTAGGCGTGGTGTGGCTTGGTGGGCATGGCAGGGGAAGGATACTGCAAAATCCCCATTCCCTCCCCACTCCTGGGGGAAGGATATTACAAAATCTCCATTCCCAGCCCACTCTGGGGCCAGCCAGAAGTGGTATTTGCCCGGTTCTCCGAACTACTCAAAATTTCCACTACCGGTTCCCTAGAACCTGTCAGAATCTGCTGGATTTCACCCCTGATCTTTGGGCAATGTAACCTTATTTAATTCCTACTTAGTCAGTGCAGAGTTCATCTCTCTATAGCCTCTGCACCGATTTTTCCCTTTTCTGCAGAAAGGAAAGACACTCTGGACATGCTCAAGAATGCCTCATCTTTGGGCAAGTAATTTATTTAATTCCTACTTAGTCAGTGCAGAGTTCATCTCTCTACAGCTGCACCAATTTTCCCTTTTCTGAGCACTCTGGACATGCTCAGGAACCGCCTTGTCTTTTAGCAGAGTCCTGTAAGAAGTCATCAATGAGCTGAGGCTCAGAGCCCCTTTGCAGAAAGGTGCTGGAGTGTATTTAAAAGGGGAATTTGGCAAAACTTGCGTAGAGGCAGCCAAAGGGAATTTCAGTACCATGCTGCAGGCATACAAAAAGATGAATTACTCAGCAGAAATGCTGTTTTGAGGACGCACCTTCTTTCCTCAGCCGGCACATTCGACTTACCAGAGTTCATTTTTTTTTTTTTTTAATTTTGATTTATATGCCGCCCTTCTCCGGAGACTCAGGGCGGCTTACAATGCATTAAGCAATAGCCTTCATTCTTTTGTATATTTATACAAAGTCAGCTTATTGCCCCCACAAACTGGGTCCTCATTTTACCTACCTTAGAAAGGATGGAAGGCTGAGTCAACCTTGAGCCTTGGCGAGATTCGAACCAGCAGAAATTGCAGGCAGCTGTGTTAATAACAGGGTGCACTAAACCCCTGTACTATTCAAGGCTCTTGACCCGTTCAAAGTTACACTGAAAAAAAAGGGACAACTGTTTTTCACGACTTAACGACCGTCGCAGGCATCCCTGCGGTCACGTGATCAAAATTCGGACCCTTGGCAACGGACTCTTATTTATTGACGGTCCCCGGGGTCATGGGATTAAATTGGGTGACCTTCTGATCAGCAAAAATCAATGGGAAAGCCAGATTCACTTAATAACGGCGACAAGCAAGCTCGTAAAATGAGGAGGGGGGGAAAACCTCGCTTAACAAATGTCTCACTTAGTGACAGAAATTTTGCACTGAGCGCTGGTCGTAAATCGAAGATTACCCATATTGGGTATTTTCATGCACTAAATGAAGGTTGGTTGCTAACTTGCATTATTTGACTGAAGCCCCATCCCCAATCTCCCACCAAGGAAACCGACAAATTTATGCCCATAGCAACGGCCACTGTCATAATTTTTATGATCGGAAATCAAGAGCCTTGGTAGTACAGTGGTCTAAAGCACCCTGTTATTAAAACCAGCTGCCTGCAATTACTGCAGGTTCAATTCCTCACCAGGCTCAAGGTTGACTCAGCCTTCCATCCTTTTCTAAAGTAGGTAAAATGAGGACCCAGATTGTGGGGGCAATAAACTGACTTTGTATAAATATACAAAAGAATGAAGGCTATTGCTTAGCGCATTGTAAGCCGCCCTGAGTCTCCAGAGAAGGGCGGCATATAAATCAAATTTAAAAAAAAAAAAAGATGGGAAAGAAAAATGTTGAATGGTTTCAGCCAAATGAGGCTGAATCCACATATTGGAATGAGAGATGTGAGGAGGGGACTACTGTCCCCTGCCTCTCCATGGGGTTGGGGGGCACTCTATCCCTGCCTTTTTATGGTACTGGGTGTTGGGGGCACTCTATGATCCCTGCCTCATGGTGGGATTAGCTTTCTATAGCTTTTTGCTGCCAATGTTTGACACTGTTCGACAAAATGGAGTGTCCATATATTGAAAGGTTAATATTTGGTTAATGAGGACTTTCTAATAATTGCTGTTTTAAGGACATGGTTGGTCTACCTGTTATTACTCTTTCTCTCTATTTATCTGTCCCTATCTATCTATCTATCTATCTATCTATCTATCTATCTATCTATCTATCTCTATCTGTCTATCTATCTATCTATCTATCTATCTATCTATCTATCTATCTATCACTATCTATCTATCTATCTCTTTCATATCTATCTATCATCTATCTATTTATCTATGTATATCTATATCTATCTATCATCTATCTCTCTTTCATCTCTCTTTCATCTATCTATCTTTCTGTCAAATAGACAGATAAATAATAATCTATCTATATCTATCTATCTATCTATCATCTATTTATCTATCTCTATCTATCTCTTTCTATCATCTATCATCTATCTATCTATTTATCTATCTATATCATCTATCATCTATCTCATCTCCTCTTTCATCTATTTATCTTTCTGTCTATCATCTATCTATCTATTTATCTATCTATAGTATCTATCTATATAGATAGAATGAAGGCTATTGCTGTAGTGCATTGTAAAGCTGCCCTGAGTCTTCGGAGAAGGGGCAGCATATAAATTGAACCAATAAATCTATCTATCTATCTATCTATCTATCTATCTATCTATCTATCTATCTATATCTATCTATCTATCTATCTATCTATCTATCTATCATCTATCTATCTATTTATCTATCTATATCTATCTATCTTTATTATCTATCTATTTATCTATATATATATCTCATCTATCTATCATTTATCATCTATCTCTTTCATCTATCTTTCATCTATCTATCATCTATCTATTTATCTATATATATATATCTATCATCTATCTTTCTTTCATCTCTTTCATCTATCTATCTTTCTGTCTATCTATCTATTTATCTATCTATATCTATATCTATCTATCTATTATCTATCATCGCATTTGAATTCCTTATCTTCTGAAATACATTACAGCTCACCACTTCGTTGAACCACAGATCTTTATCCAAGATTTTTTTAAAAGTGTCTTTCAGATTTTATTCCAAGACTTTTAATTTAATGCAGTCTTATAAGGAGTCCATCACGTGGTCACCTGTCATGAGTTTAGAACTTCTTCCAAGGAGACCTAATGAAGAGTCGTTTAAAAAAAAAAAGCCAAGTGGGCCTCAAATAAGGTACAGCTCGCCAGTGGGCTAAGAAACCATCTTCTGGGCTATTAAAGTAGACAATAATTTATCGGTATATTTTATTATTTTTTCTACTGACAAGAGCCACTCATGTCTCAGTGATGCCATCCTTTCTACAGAAACCAACCTGTTTGGCGAAGACAGCGATGTCTTCATTGAAGGAATCCGATGAGCAGACATCTCCTCCGGGGTAAGAACCAGACGTGTCTCTGGGAGAACAGGTGGCCAGTTCACATTTCTCAAAGACCAGGGCGAGCAGAGGGAACAAAGGGTGTCTAAAAAGGAGAAGAAGAAGAAGAAACAGTAGTGTTGGGCAAACCAAATGCATGGAGGTTCCAGCGAAGGCCAGCTGGATGAATTCAAACATTTGCTTCATCCTAACATTTGGTGGGAAGGAACTCAAACCTTTACCCACAGAAGAGAATATTTGTAGCTCAGGGTTGAACTGTGGGGGGCCTTCTGAGTTTGGCAGTTTTCTTGCAGACATTTCGTGACCCTACTTGGGAACATCATCAGTGCCAATAGGGAGTGGAGTTGGAGTTGGAGTTGGAGTTGGAAGAGGAGGAGGAGGAGGAGGAGGAGGAGAAGGAGTAAAAGAAGAGAAGAAGAAAAAGAAGAGAGGAAGAGGAAGAGGAAGAAGAAGAGGAGGAGGAGGAGGAGGAGGAGGAGGAGGAGGAGGAGGAGGAGGAGGAGGAGGAGAAGGAGGAGGAGGAGAAGGAGGAGGAGGAGGAATTCTGTGAGATTCGTGGTTTTTCTCTGAACTTGGTTGTTTTCTTGACCCAACCAATAACATCATCCGTGCTAGGAGGGAGGGAGTTTTGATAAACTGAAAAGAAATGCTACTTCCTTCTAGCACTGATGATGTTCCCTAGTTCGGTCACAAAACATCTGCAAGGAAATCATCAGGCTCAGAGAGCACCAAGGACCTCCACAAACAAATACTGAATTTTTCAAGACTTATTCAAGAGAAGGGAACCTATTTTTCAATCCACGAAACAGGAGGACGCCAAGCCCCGACCTTTGCCTTCTCCACAGGCCTCCTACGGCTGCCTTTGAAAGAAAGCCCCAGAAATTCAGTAAGAGGTCAAAAGCCCCCTCAGCCTGCTTCTCTTAAAAAACTCTTCCACCCCCCACCCCCATTTCAAAAGGGCCTTCTTCAGGAATAAACTGGACGCTATAGGCGGGCTTTCTAAATGTAGTAGAAGATTTGCAGGAAGTCAGAAGAACAAAAGACGTTTTTAAAAAAATCACAAAATATTTCTCCCAGCTCCATCTCTTCTCCACGCATCCTTGGTCCTCCCACCAACAGCTGAAAACTCCAATGATAGAATAGAATAGAGAATAGAATAGAGTAGAGTAGAGTAGAGTAGAGTAGAGTAGAGTAGAGTAGAGTAGAGTAGAATAGAATAGAATAGAATAGAAATAGAATAGAATAGAATAGAATAGAATAGAATAGAATAGAATAGAATAGAATAGAATAGAATAGGAAGGGACCTTGGAGGTCTTCTAGTCCAACCCCCTGCTTAGGCAGGAGGAAACCCTACACCACTTCAGACAAATGGTTGTCCAATCTCTTCTTAAAAACTTCCAGTGTTGGAGCATTCACAACTTCTAAAAGACAAGTTGTTCCACTGATTCATTGTTCTCACTGTCAGGAAATTCCTCCTTAGTTCTAAGTTGCTTCTCTCCTTGATTAGTTTCCACCCATGCTTTTGTATGGATAGATAGATAGATAGATAGATAGATAGATAGATAGATAGATAGATAGATAGATAGATAGATACAGTGGTGAGATTCAGCCAGTTTGCACCACTTCGGGAGAACCAGTTGTTAACTTGCTGAGCAGTTTTGGCAAACTGATTGTTGGAAGAAATCATTAGGGCAGAGAACCGGTTCTTAAATTACTCAAATCCCACCACTGGATAGATAGATGATAGATAGATAGATAGATAGATAGATAGATAGATAGATAGATAGATAGACAGACAGACAGACAGACAGACAGACACACACCAAATTTATATTTGCTCATAAAGAAATAAATATAAATTTGGTAGAAAGTGGTTTGTCGTGAATGCGACTACTTGAGGGCTCCTGGATTGGAGCCGAAAGGCAAAAGGGAAGCAGTAGGCTCCCTCCTATATTGGGGTAGACCAGGTGCTTCGACAGAAATATATATATATTTATATATATATATATATATATCTCACCACGTGCGATACGATGCAACCAGTGCCTCCATCAAAGAGTACCAATGTACTCTTTGTACATTGTTTGTACATCATTGTGCAACTCCCACCCACACATCAGAGCAAGTCTTCCTGCTTCCAGAAAAGAAAAATATGGGGGTGGGGGGAGGGTGACCAAATCATGGGATCATAGAATCCTAAGGCTGAACAGATCTTGGACGTCTTCTAGTCCAGCCCGGTTGCCCAAAACAGACGACGTTATTGGACAAAGGGTTGTCCAATCTTTTCTTGAAAAACCTCCAGCAATGGAAGCGCTCACGACTCCAGGAGGATTAAAGCTGTTTCCATTGCTTAATCATTCTCACCGTCAGGAAATTCCTCCTTAATTTTTTTTTAAAAAAATTATTTATTTATTTATTTATTAGTTCGATTTATATGCCGCCCTTTTCCAGAGACTCAGGGCGGCTTACAATGCGTTAAGCAATAGCCTTCATACTTTTGTATATACCTGCTTAGTAGGGCTTTTGCCCCCCCCCCCAAGCGGTGTTCATTTTTATACAAAGTCAGCTTATTGCCCCCACAATCCGGGTCCTCATTTTACCCTACCTCGGAAGGATGGAAGGCTGAGTCAACCTTGAGCCTGGTGAGATTTGAACTTGCAGGTCATTGCGGGGCAGCTGACAGCTAAGTGCTATTTTAACAGCACTTAGTCCACTGCGCCACCAGACTCTTTCTAAAACTTTTTAGAAAACTTATTTTAGCCTTTCTCAGGCTTAGTAAACTGTTTTTTTAAAAGTCACCATCCTTCCATTTCTCTCCACATCGGGAAAAGTAGAGGAAAGGATCTGTAACTTTGCAAGAAAAGAATGAATGCTGAATGATTATTTTTTTTTCCAGGAAAAGATTCAAAGTCTGCTTGCACCGTAAGAAACTTTTGTGTGTCTGTGTGTCTAAGGGTTAAAGTTATTTTAAAGACTGTGCTTGCCGGTGGGGTGCACTTCGGCTTTATCCTTGCTCTGATTTATGTGGTGGTGGGTGTCCCACTCCTTCATTCCTCCCCCCTCTTTTTTTCCGGCTGAATTTGGATGGACAGCTAAAGGGAGAGACAGCGTGTTCCCAACGATACAAGTTCATGCACCACATGTTACACAAATATTTGCAGGAGAGGCCCGGCATGGAGTAACTGTTAAGTGTTGAGTGGCTCTATATAGAACATTTTTTTATTTCGTAGGAGAAACGAAACAAGGATGTGTGTGTGTGTGTGTTGTGTGTGTGTGTGTTTTAATCTTGCAACAATCCATGTTCCCTTCCTCTCCGATTTACGGAGAGGAAAATGGCAGATGAAAAGCGCTGCTTGCTACGACAGTCTCTAAGATACAAGTTGAAAGACGGGAAGAAATCTATCAATCTTCTTTAGGGTCTTTCAGTTTGAGGAGCCAACTTGAAAACGGTTTTGAAACTGTTTGAAGCTGACAAGAGAAAGAAAACTTTTGAAGGAATCAACTTGTCTCTTTGCTGTTTTCTAGACGGCCTTTAAGGATTGGCAATCTTTGGTGCCCCGCAGGAATTGGGTATGTCTAGTCTAGTGAAAGGGGGACGCGGTGGCTCAGTGGCTAAGATGCTGAGCTTGTCGATGATGGAAAGGTCGGCAGTTCAGCGGTTCGAATCCCTAGTGCTGCCGCGTAACGGGGTGAGCTCCTGTGACTTGTCCCAGCTTCTGCCAACCTAGCAGCTCGAAAGCACGTAAAAAATGCAAGTAGAAAAATAGGGACCACCTTTGGTGGGGAAGGGAACAGCGTTCCGTGCGCCTTTGGCATTGAGTCATGCCGGCCACATGACCACGGAGGCGTCTTCGGACAGTGCTGGCTCTTGAGCTTAGAAATGGAGATGAGCACCGCCCCCTAGAGTCGGGAACGACTAGCACATATGTGCGAGGGGAACCTCTATCTTTACCTTTACCTAGTCTAGTGAAAAGAAGGACTCAGGGTGACGTGATAGCAGTCTTTCAATATTTGAGGGGCTGCCAGAAAGAAGAGGGAGTAACCAAGCTATTCTCCAAAGCACCTGAAGGCAGGACCAGAAGCAATGGGTGGTTCCATTGATTAAGGGGAGAAGCAACCTGGAATTAAGGAGGAATTTCCCGACAGTGAGAACAATTAAATCAGTGGAACGACTTGCCACCAGAAGTTGTGGGTGCTCCAATACTGGAGACCCAAAGGTGTTTTTTCAAAAGGCAACTGGATTTTGTTTGTCCAACTGTCCCCACCTTGGGGACAACCATGACCTGAATTACTGAGAATCTCCATAGACGTTCAGCACTGAAGGTTTTTAAGAAGAGATTGGGACAACCATTTGTCTGAAGTGGTGTAGTAGGGTTTCCTGCCTAAGCAGGGGGTTGGACTAGAAGACCTCCAAGGTCCCTTCCAACTCTGTTATTGTGTTGTATTGTATTTCTATTTTCCATTTCCATTTCCAATTCCAATTCCATTTCATTCCATTCTATTCTAAATTCTTCATTCCTTCTATTCTATTCTATTCTTATTTCTATTCTATTCTATTCTATTCTATTCTATTCTATTCTATTCTATTCTAAATTCTTCGTTCCTTCTATTCTATTCTATTCTATTCTATTCTATTCTATTCTAAATTCTTCGTTCCTTCTATTCTATTCTATTCTATTCTATTCTATTCTATTCTAAATTCTTCGTTCATTCTATTCTATTCTATTCTATTCTATTCTATTCTATTCTATTCTAAATTCTTCGTTCCTTCTATTCTATTCTATTCTATTCTATTCTATTCTATTCTAAATTCTTCGTTCCTTCTATTTCTATTCTATTCTATTCTATTCTATTCTATTCTATTCTATTCTATTCTAAATTCTTCATTCCTTCTATTCTATTCTATTCTATTCTATTCTATTCTATTCTATTCTATTCTATTCTAAATTCTTCTTCTATTCTATTCTATTCTATTCTATTCTATTCTATTCTATTCTATTCTATTCTAAATTCTTCGTTCCTTCTATTCTATTCTATTCTATTCTATTCTATTCTATTCTATTCTATTCTATTCTATTCTATTCTATTCCATTCCATTCCATTCCATTCCATTCCATTCTTTCCAGTATTGCCAAAGGATCTACCAAAGGCTGCATTTGGCAAAAGCTGTGAAAGACAGCCGTGATTATACCAACCGAGGAGTGGAGCCTCCAGGGCCAGTAGCAGAATATCTGGGAAATTTCCCAGCTTCTCTTCGCGGGCTTGCAACCTTGCCTGGCCAGAATGAAAACACCCAATTGGATGGATTCAGGCACCCCATTTAAGTGATTTTTTTTCCTCCCCCCCCCAAAAGCCTTTTATGCTTCATTCTCTGTGCCACAAAAATGATAAACTCTTTAAGGGTTTCCTCATTGGGCTTCCGCTTTAAATTAGTATCCGAGGGTGATAAACTGGATTCTTTTACTCATATATTCAATAAAAATATATCCGACTCCTTGGCAGTCTGACCTTGGAGAAGCTTAGATTCAGATCCATTCTTTGGCTGGCAAAAGTCTGCAGGCACGCACGCACGCACAAACACACACAAAAACACACAAACACACAAACACACACACAAATACACACACAAACACAAAACACAAACACACACAGAAACACAAACACACACACACAAACACACACACAAACACACACACACACAAACACACACACACACACACACAAACACACACACACAAACACACACACACACAAACACACACACACACAAACAAACAAACACACACACAAGGGCTTCACTCCTGCCACCGTGATTTAACATTTCCAAATTCACTCTCTCCCCCCCTTGAAAGTTTCCACCTCAAACAATACAGGAAGAATCAAATTGTTGTTTGTGGAACCATCTAAATGCAAAACTCGGAATGATAAATCACATTAATTAAATGAAGGGGGGAGGGGGGGAGAGTAACCCCTCGGCTGAGCAGGGAGCGAGTAGTTTATCATTCCCCACCCCCCCACCCCCATTACTTCTTTCTTAGAAATTCCTACCAATTGTGGTGGATGGATTAGTTAGGAGCATCGACCCGATTTCGTTTCCCTATGAAGCAGCCCAGTCTGTCTGCCGCATGGGAGGTTCAGAAGAAGGAGTGGTGGGGGGCAGCTCTCTCCTGATCCTGTGGTCTGAGGTAGACTGCCCCTGAAATGGGAAGCTCCATCAAGCCCTTATTGTGCCACCATCTTAATTTGTTGCCCCAAAGTTGCTTATCCTCCTGTATATGCTGCTAAACTAAAGGCTGTATTTATCTATTGTTTGTCTGTCTGTCTCTGTGTGTGTGTGTCTATCATCCATCCATCCATCTATCCATCCATCCATCCATCCATCCATCTATCTATCTATCTATCTATCTATCTATCTATCTATCTATCTACTCTCTCTCTCTCACTCTCTCTATCTACTGTTATCTACCTATCTACTCTCTCTCTGTCTCTCTCTGTCTCTTATTTATCTCTGTCTATCTGCCTGCCTGCCTGCCTGATTCTCTCTCTTTCTCTGTCTATCTATCTATCTATCTATCTATCTATCTATCTATCTATCTACTGTTATCTACTACCTACTGTCTCTCTCTCTCTATATATATATATATATATATCTTATCTATTTCTATTATCTATCTGTCTATCTCTGTATCTCTCTGTATTTATCTATCTATCTACTCTCTCTTTCTCTCTCTCTCTCTTTCTCTCTCTTTCTCTACTATTATCTATCTATCTATCTATCTATCTATCTATCTATCTATCTATCTATCTATCTATCTATCTATCTGTTAAATTTATTTGCCACACACCTCAGTTTGAAGCAACTCCGGTGGAAAATAAAGATTGCGTTAAGATCCTTCTGAAACGTTACTCCAGTTGTACAGATCGGAACATTGGAAGGATTTGGCCCCAGAGGCAGCTATGCTGGCTGGGGGCATTCTGGGGAGTGAAGTCCACCCAACTTCAAGCTGCCAAGGTTGAGAAAACACTGCTTCTAAATGATCAATTAATGGGAGGGGCTGTGTCCCCCCCCTAAGAATAAAACTGACCCAGCTCTCACAGTGCCCTGAGAACGCATCCACCCCAAGTGAAGGGTGTCAAGAGAAGGAAATATCACAGGCCTTCACTAGAAAAGGTACTCATACTTGATTCCTCACCCCCATCCTGGGGAGATTTACAGGATCCACCCGCCCAAGGCAAGCAGGCCATTTTAAGCAGGGGATCGGCAAAAAAGATATTCAGGAGAAAGAAGAGAGAAAGAGAGAGAGAAAAATCAATTTCTGAGCAGTGGATAAAACTCCCTTCCTACGAAGGGATGCCCTGAGTTCAGCAAAGATTTAGGGAAGGGGATTCTTGGATCTTCCTCGATCCCAAAAGAAGTCAGATCCCCCACTAGGAAAATTTCTTAGCAACAAAGTGAGAGAGGTTTTTTCCAAGAGATTTCCCAGCTTCAGTTAGAAGGATCTTTAATTAAGCGACCTAAGGTAGAAGAATCTCCCAAAAGTTAAGGCTAAAAAAAAAAGATCCCAGGGGAAGGGAGATCCAGTAGGCGGGGGATCCCCAACCAAAAGGATCGAAAGGTGAGGTCGGGGAGAGCAATTTGGCCCAGCTAAAGAAAAAAAAAAACCAAGGAACTGGCCGTTTGGGAAGAAGAGCTAAAAAAACACCAGGAGCGGATCTGCTGCTTTTCCGACGGCAGATCGACGGAAGGGTGGTGGGATCGAGTCGCTTAAGGCAAAACGCGAGCCACCCCTCGTTCCTGAGCAAATAAGGCGTGGGGGGGGAGGGCGGGGGGGTGATCTCTTTTGGAGAGAGAGAGAGAGTGTGTAGACCAAGGAGGGAAACCCGCAATTCGATCTACCGGAAGAGTAATCCAGCGGTCCAGGCGAATCGAACCTGTCCTTGGGCAAACCAAACAGTTTGGTCTTTCTTTACTCTTTTACACCAGACATGAAGGTTTTTTTTTTAGGGGAGGGGATTTTTCATAAAGACACTCCCCCCCCCACGCTCTCAAGTCCTGGGCGCCTTCCACTCCCTGGACACGCGTGTTAAACCCGTTTCGCGCCGGGGAAGAGGGGTTCCGACGTGCGGCCCGAGTTAGCAGATCCTCGCCCTCGGTTCTTTTCGGGAGGAAGAGAAGGGGAAGCGAAGGTCTGGTCCGGACGGCCCAAAAAGGGGGAGGGAAGGAAAAAGAGCCTTGGTAGTACAGTGGTCTAAAGCACCCTGTTATTAAGACCAGCTGCCTGCAATTACTGCAGGTTCGAATCTCACCAGGCTCAAGGTTGACTCAGCCTTCCATCCTTTCTAAGGTAGGTAAATTGAGGACCCAGATTGTGGGGGCAATAAGCTGACTTTGTATAAAATATACAAAAGGATGAAGGCTATTGCTTAGCGCATTGTAGCCGCCCTGAGTCTCCGGAGAAGGGCGGCATATAAATCAAAATTAAGAAGAAGAAAAAAAGACCCCCTTCGCGCGGCCAAGAGTGCAGGCGACGACCCCCCCCCCCCCGCCACCGCCAGCAAAACTCACCCGTAAATCTCGTCCTTCTCTCGCTTCAAGGCGTCGTTGGTGCCCAGTCCCGGAGGCATCCCCGGCCGGTGGTTAACTCCCGCCGATCCATAAGGGCCTCCCTGGTTCAAAGCGTGATGTTGCAGACCCCGGCCCGAGTGGGGGTCTCCGAAGGCCGGCAGAGAGACCCCTCCGTCCATTCCGGCGTAATGTACCAAGTCATCGTACTGGGTGGCAGACGCAGATCCGGAGGTGGGGGTGGGGGGGTGGGGGGGGGGGAGAGAGGAGAGGAGGAGAAGAAGAGCGAGAAAGAAAGAAAAGAAGAAGAAGAAGAAGAAAAAAGAAAGTTTCAAGACGCCCGATTTAAGCAACCCTTTTCCTTCCCCCCCACCCCTCATCCTCTCCCCACCCCCAGCCCTATACAGCTAGGAAATGCTGGCCCAGATCCAGGCTGACCTACTAGGACATTTTCGCTCGACAAGAAACCGGGGACGCCTTTCAAAGCAGGCATCTCCGAGGAGTTGTTGTTGTTCCCAAGATGTGGGGGGGGGGGGTGTTGAATTATTTGGGGAGGGGTCAGAAGGGGACAGGCGAGACGAAGGGGGCCAAACCAGTCCTTGTTCCTCAAAGGTGCTTTTTTTCCCAAAGGCAACTGGGTTGTGTTTTTGTTTTGTTTTTTCCCCCTTGAGGAAGAAGAAGAGGTTTCGCTTCTCATCCAAGAAGCTTCATCACGAGTAGCGAAACGTTTCTCAAGGAATCTATCTATCTATCTATATATATTCCTTGAGTGAATGTCTATGGAGATTTCCTGCTCAATGTTGGTTGCCTCAAAGGTGCTTTTTTCCAAAGGCCCAGTGGATATATATATTTTGTGTGTGTGTGTGCGCGCGCGCACACAAACACACACACACACACACACACACACACACACACACACACACACACACATAGATATAGATATATATCCCAGTGGCCTTTGGAAAAAACACCTTGGAGGCAACCAACAATGAGCAGGATGGCTGAGAATCTCCATAGACATTCAGTTCTTGTTGCACACAGATACACACACACACACACACGCCAAAAACTCGGCCCCTTTTCACTGAACCCGGCCTTGTGTCCTTCCTCTCCCACCCACCGACCCATCTCCCCACCCCCGTCCTAAATACCCCTTCCAACGCAGTGGGTCCTTCTCATGGCTCGGTGCGAGTTGTGTTTGCGTGTGTGCGGGTTTAAGCGGCTCACTCTTTCAAGAACAAAACCCCCACACTACACAAATCCCCACAACGTCCCTCCCCCCCCCCCCACCGCCCCCGGTTTCTGATCAGGGTTGTCCACTTTTTTTTTGCGCCCTTTCGCCACTTAAGTCAATTTCACGCGGCGGCTGGTCAATTTCACGACGGGGGGTTGGGGGGGAAGGGCTGCGGTTGAGTGTAAGCCCCCCTTCAGGCCCCTCTCGCCACCCCACCCCCCACCCAGCGGAGCCCGAGCCTCGCGCCTTCGATTTGGGGATCGAAACAAGGACTTCCCCAAAAGACCCACACAAACACAAATGCATGGAGAGAAAGAGAGATGCTTTTCAAAAAAAAAAGAAAGAAAGAAAGAAAGAAAGAATCCCATCCAATCCCCCACTCAAAGAGACTCTCCACACAATCTGTTTGCACGCCGATCCCGCCAGGGAAAGTCCACGCCGTTCAGTTTGGAGTTTTTCAACTCGCTGCACAAATCGCCCACCTCACCCGACCCACGAAGATATCACACACACACACACAAAAACTCGCTTTGATTAAATGCACATATCCACACGCAAAAAA
>NW_027256889.1:2861694-2892418 GCF_029215685.1 Pituophis catenifer annectens | reverse complement strand
GGGCTCGGTCAGAGGTTGGCGTGGAAGTGGGGGCCTGCGGGGGGGGGCGGGCAAAGGGCAGACGAAGACCGAAGGGCCGCCGAGATGGAGCGAGAGATCTCCCCGCTTTCTCCCCACTAGATCTGGGGCTTCTGCCGTTTGCCGCCGCGGCTGCCCATCCAGGACTGAGAAATGTCAGCCTCCAATGATGGATGAGCCTCGTCCTCGGGGTGGGTTTTGCGCGTGTCTCTACACACTCACTCACGCGCGCACACGGGCAACCCGGGTGGTAATCGGAAAAGGGGAGGGGGGGGAGAGAGCAGGGAAAGAAGGGGAGGGAGGGGAGTTCAGGAAAACAGCCCCCCTCTCCAAAAAATCAAAAAAGAGAGAGAGAGAGAGCTGTTTTTCCACGCTCGCTTCCTTTCTAATCTTCCCGCCCTTCTCTTCTCGTTCTCGGCTTCAAAGATGGACCTCAACTCCCAACCAGGCGCCCGCCCTCCCCTCCTCCTCTTCCTCCTCCTTCCCCCCACCCCACCCCCGCCCGGCGCGCCGTTTCTTTCTCCCTTTCCCTTTTTAAACGCGCCTCCGGTCCTATCCGGGCGAGATGCAAAGGCGGAGAAATGGGGAGGGGGGCCGCGGGAGTGTTGATAGAGAGAGAGAGGAGAGAGAGAAAGCTAGAGAAGGTGCCAGAGGAAGGAAGGAAGGAAGGGAGAAAAGGAAGGAAGGGAGAAAAGGAAGGAAGGAAGGAAGCAGAGAAGGAAGGAAAGAAGCAGAGAAGGAAGGAAGGGGAGAAAAGGAAGGAAGAAACGAAGGGGAAAGGAAGGAAGGAAGGAAGGAAGGAAGGAAGGAAGGAAGGAAGGGGAGAAGGAAGGAAGGAAGGGGGAAGGAAGGAAGGAAGGAAGGAAGGAAGGAAGGAAGGAAGGAAGGAAGGAAGGAAGGAAGGAAAGGTAGGTAGGTGTGGGGTTTAGGGGTGGCTCAGAGATTCCCTAAAGCCCCCCTTCCCCCTACCCAACCTCTCACCACCGAGGAGAATTCAGCGCTCAGCCGCCCCCTGGAATCGGCGGAGGCCGGGGTGGGTGGGTGGGGGGGAGAGAGAGGTGGGCAGAGAAAGAGAGAGAAAGAGAAACCGACACATACATACACACACTAGCCGGGGGGGGGGGGGGTTGCCACTTTCCCCCGGCACTCCTCCTCTTAAAGCAGCAGTGGATCTATTTGGGGGCGGGGGGGAGGAGGGATTGGGGGTGGGGGGTGGTGTCAAAGAAATAGGAGGAAATGGACAAGCAAGTTGCCCCCCCCACCTCCCCCCGACTTGAGAGTTTGGCTTTTTTTGGGGGGGTGGGGGGGTGGGGCTGGGAGGAGGAGGAAGATGTCGGGGAGGATCAAAGGGGCTGCTTGCCTTCCTCTCGCTCCCCCCCCTCCGACCCCGCCGTTGCCTGCTCTTTCTTTTCCCTTCTCCCGACGCCCCCCACCCGCCCCTCCCGCCGCCCCCCGCCTGGCTGGAAGTGAGGCGGCCAGCGGAGAAAGATGCGCGGTTTCTCTCCCCGCAGAACCTCCGCGACCAAACCATCCGGAAGTCGCAGGGCCTTTCGCTTTTAACTCGTTCTCTTCCCCGGCTCTCGGCTCCGCCGGGAAGCGGCCCAGACCCAGGGGTGAAATCCAGCAGGTTCTGACGAACCGGTAGCGGAATTTTGAGCAGTTCGGAGAACCGGCAAATGCCACCTCTGGCTGGCCCCAGGAGTGGGGAGGGAATGGAGATTTTGCAGTATCCTTCCCCCAGGAGTGGGGAGGGAATGGGGATTTTGCAGTATCCTTCCCCTGCCACGCCCAAGCCACGCCCACCAAGCCACGCCCACAGAACAGGTAGTAAAAAAATTTGGATTTCACCACTGCCCAGACCCCCTGGCTGGCTCGGGGCTGTGGGCAGGAGAGAAGGGGCTGCCTTGGACCACCCCACCCCACCCCCGCCCAGACCCTTCCTCCTCCTCCTCCTCTTCTCCAGGCACCTGTTTGGGATGTGAGATTGGGACCGGCACAGAGACATCCCTTTCCCAACCCCCCTGAAAACACCGGATTGGGTTACCATGCTGGGTCAGGAAACGCCTGCCAGAAAAATCGCCAAGCTCAAGAGAGCAACCTAGGACCCCACCGCCTCCTTCTCCTCCTCTTCTTCCTCTCCTTCTTTTTCTCCTTCGTTCCACAACCCGTACTCCCTCCTAGTGCTGATGATGTTCCCTAGTTGGGTCATGAAACGTTTGCAAGAAAACAGCCAAGCTCAGAGAGCACCAAGGACCCCGCAGTCCTCCTCCTCCTCTTCCTCCCCATAAACCCCACTCCCTTCTACCAGTAGATGAGGCAAAAACTCATCAAGGAGAGAAGCAACCTGGAATGAAGGAGAATAGTGAGGACAATTAACCTGTGGAACAGCTTGCCACCAGAAGTCATGGGTACTTCATCACTGGAGCTTTTTAAGAAGAGTATGGCCAGTCTAGAGAAAAGAATAATTAGGGGTGACGTGATAGAAGCGTTCCAGTATTTGAGGGGCTGCCACAAAGAAGAGGAGGGGGTCAAATTATTCTCCATAGCATCAGAGGGCAGGACGAGAAACGATGGATGGAAACTAATCAAAGAGAGAAGCAACCTGGAATTGAGGAGAAACTTCCTAACAGGGAGGATTATTAACCAGTGGGACAGCTTGCCACCAGAAGTTGTGGGTGCTTCATCCCTGGAGGCTTTTTAAGAAGAGACTAGACAGCCACTTATCTGAAATGGTATAGGCCAGCGTCTCCTGCTTGAGACAGGGGCTGGACTAGAAGACCTCCAAGGTCCCTTCCAGTTCTATTCTATTCTATTCTATTCTATTCTATTCTATTCTATTCTATTCTATTCTATTCTATTCTATTTTTTCTCTCCTCTCCTCTCCTCCTCTCTTCCACTCTCTTCTATTTATGGATTACTCCCCACCAAGAGGTTTGTTTTCTAAGTGGGAAGGAAAAGGCTGCTGGAATTATTGGGACAGGACAGGATTTGCCTGAGGGGAAAGACCCGAGTCCGATAAACCAGTTTGATGTGGGAAAACATTACAGGAAGCCAATCATTTGCTGCTTTTAATGAAATACGAAAACACAGCTGTTAGTGGGCCATAAGCCATATTGTGGCTTAACGGATTGTTAAGAATAGAATAGAATAGAATAGAATAGAATAGAATAGAATAGAATAGAATAGAATAGAATAGAATAGAAATAAGAATAGAATAGAATAGAATAGAATAGAATAGAATAGAATAGAATAGAATAGAATAAAAATAAGAATAGAATAGAATAGAATAGAATAGAATAGAATAGAATAAAAATAAGAATAAGAATAGAATAGAATAGAATAGAATAAAAATAAGAATAGAATAGAATAGAATAGAATAGAATAGAATAAAAATAAGAATAAGAATAGAATAGAATAGAATAAAAATAAGAATAGAATAGAATAACAATAAGAATAAAAATAAGAATAGAATACAATAGAATACAATAGAATTTTTTATTGGCCGAATGTGACTGGACACACAAGGAATTTGTCTTTGGTACATACGCTCTCGGTGTACATAAAAGAAAAGATACGTTCATCAGGAATCATAAGGTACAACACTTAAGGATAGTCATAGGGAAACAGTCAATATAAATCCTAAGGATACCAGCAACAAAGTTACAGTCCTACAGTCCTAAGTAGGAGGAGATGGGTGGTGGGAACGATGAGAAGATTAATAATAGTGCAGACTTAGTAAATAGCCTGACAGTGTTGAGGGAATTAGTTGTTTAGCAGAGTGATGGCTACAGTATGTGAATCCCACCTGTGATGTGAATCTGGCCAGGTGTATCTCTTGGGGGGGGGGGGCATCATTTCTTGGAAAAACTAAAGCTGAAAGGGACAAATTCCGAAAGAGGTTCATGATTTAAAAAAAAAAAAAGATATTGTTTATAATTTTGCTTTCTCAAAGAAAATTCAAGAGCTGGGCCAAGAGAATGATGAATTCAATTAAAGACCTCTAAAGGACAGCTTTGTGAAAGAAAGGGTGGTCTTTTACAGGTAGTTCTTGACTTGTTTAGTGACCATTTGAAGTTACAACAGCCTTGAAAAAAAGGACTTACGATGATTTTTCACGTTTACGACCGTTGCACCATCCCCATGGTTCACACGATTGAAATTCAGAGGCTTGGCCACTGGCATGTACTTATGACTGTTGAAGGGTCATAGGATCCCCCAAGTCAATGGCTGGGAATTAACAACTTCAGTGATTCACTTAACAACAGTGGCAAGAAAGGCCACAAAATGGGGCTAAAACTCACTTAGCAACTGTCTTGCTCGGCAGTGGAAATGTTGGGCTCCATTGCGCTCGTAACTCAAGGATTACCTATACTTAAAATTGTACGCGCCAATCCAGCCTTAGGAAATTTCCAATTCCGGAAGTTTTTACTTTTTTTCTTCACATAAGCCCCTCATTCATTCATTCATTCATTCATTCATTCTTTTCTTTCTTTCTTTCTTTCCTTCTTTCTTTCTTTTTCTCTCCCTCTCTTTCTTTCTCTTTCTCTTTCTTTTTTCTTTTTTCTTCTTTCTTTATTTCATTCTCTTTCTTTCTTTCCTTCGTTCTTTCCTTTCCTTCTTTCCTTCTTTCTTTTTTCACTCTTTCTCTCTCTCTCTCTCTTTCTTTCTTTCTTTCTCTTTCTTTCTTTTTTCTTTTTTCTTTCTTTCTCTCTTTCTCCCTTCCTTCCTTCCTTCCTTCTACTTTGGGTCTACATTTTAGCATGAGGAAAGCAGTACTTTTCTGTACCTCCTTAGCCAACTGAGGCTTTTCCATGATAGATTTAGGATATTAAAATCAAGAGAATTTGGGGCGTGCTGAGCCCAAAGGAAGTCCCAGGCCTTGTTCCCTGTCTCTTCCTTTTGAAACGTCCTGGCTTCTCTGCCAAGGAGGATGCCAAACACCATCCCGCTTGCAAAGAGCTACCAATCCTTCCTATTCCTTAGCGGCTAGAACCTTTTCCCCTGAGCTGCTAAGAAACCCCAGGAAGTCTCGGCTGAGGAATAAAACCGTTGGGTGGGACCTTCTCCGCTCTTTCCCCTCCCCTCCCCTCCCCTTCCCTCGCTCTTCAGGTTTTAATTGGCACTTTATTACACAAGGCTTCATTAAGGCAAAAGAGCCACTAAAGGTAATCTGTTGCTAATTGCTCAATTATCTTCCCTAAGAGGAAGCTTAAGGAAAAAACACTGGGAGGAATTTTGGCCAAACTTTGTTGCCAAAATACTATTACTGGCTGAAGTGAAAGGAATCAGAGTTAAATGCCAATATTCTATCTATCTATCTATCTATCTATCTATCTATCTATCTATCATTTATCTATCTATCTATCTATCTATCTATCTATTATCTATCTATCTATCTATCTATCTATCTATCTTCTATCTACATTCATCCATCAATCCATTTCTGTCTGTCTGTCTGTCTCTCTCTCTCTTTCTCTCGTTTATTTATTATCTATTTCTATTATCTATTTACTATTTATTCCATCTATCATCTATCTGTCTGTCTGTGTCTCTCGTCATTTATTATCTATTTCTATTATCTATTTATTATCTCTCTCTCTGTCCATCCATCCATCCATCATCATTATCTATCTATCTATCTATCTATCTATCTATCTATCTATCTATCTATCTTCTATCTATCTATCTATCTATCTATCTATCTATCTATCTATCATCTATCTATCATCATTTATATATTATCTATTTCTATTATCTATTTAATATCTCTCTCTCTGTTTTTCCACCCATCCATCCATTCATCCATCCATCCATCATCTATCATCTATCTATGTATCTCTGTATGTATCTTAATTTATTGATTGAGGTATTTATTTGTTGAACTATTTATTTATTGAGGTATTTATTTATTGAGAATGGTCTTAAAAATCTAGGTGGTAAAATCAATGTGCATGGAAATTGCGGGATTTCTCTATTGTTGTTGTTGTTTTACAGCTTTAATTTTAATATTGGCTACCTGAAGGCCCTGGGGTCCATGAAATCCTTCTGTCAGGGTCCCCTTGAATTCTCCCCGGGATCTGTGTCAATTCCCGGTGGTCCTTCTGAGTGGAAAGTGCACAAACACACCAGAACGTGTGCCCGAAGCTAAGCAGAGCACAGTTTTAAAAGCAAAGCTCCTTTCCAAAGGGGAAAAAAAAAAACTACAATAAAGGGAGAAATTCAGAAATTCAGCTTTGCCCTGAGGGCAGCATTGCTTGACTTGACTGCCTTCGGTATCCAGAAAAAAGGGAATTATAAGAGTAACTTGCTTCTAGCTAAGGAGAGGTTGCCCATCTCTGTTTTAACTTTGTTGGACTGATGGTCGGACCTACCGGTTCACTAGAACTGGTCCGAACCAGCAGCAACTCACCACTGCCATAAACCTACTCTGAGATGGAACGGAATCAGAGCTCTGAACTTGGCCCAAGTTTATAAATTTGGAGATCCGATGGGCCAAGAAGACACTCAGTTTTGAATCTACCAATGACTCCCACCCTCATCCCATCCTCAACTGGTTGAGTTTTAGGGGTGAGCAGCAGAGGTGAAGTGCTCCCGGTTCGGACTGCTTCAGCCGAACTGGTAGCGATGACAGCTGGTGGTTCGGAGAACCGATAGTGACGGCAGTGCGAGGCTCCGCCCACCCACCCTGCCATCGTTACTTCCTGGTTTTAACCAGGAAGTAACCTGTTTTTTAACCTCTGCGCATACGCAGAGGTCCGTGTGCGGGCAGCGCATGTACTTCCGAACCGGTAGGGAAGGTAAGTAGATTTCACCCCTCGTGTGCAGTAACGTTCTCCTCAATTCTTCTGGAACCTCAAAAAACTGAGGAACCACAAAATAATCCGCTGGACCGGGGAGTGATCCGGAGGGGAAGCTGCCGAAATCAGTATTTAACTCTCTCATTGCACACGGACCCTCTTCACACACCAACACACACACAAACATTTCAGGCCACGTGACCAAAACCCATCTGGCCTTTTTCCCTTCCCGTGCCAGGCTGCGTTTTTTTTTCCAGCAAAAATGATGGATGGTCCTTCGTTTGCCCCCTCACCCCTGTTGCTATGTAAGAGCATCTGAATCACCATATTCCCCAGCCGCGAGGGAGGCAGAGCTCGGAAAGCTCTCTGGAAGGAAAATGTGGGATTCGGCCGGCGGGTGGGTGGGGATGAAAACAGGAAAGGAGAAATCCGACGTGCAATTTTATTTCCCCCCCCCTTCTGTTCAGTCGTGTCTGATTCTCGGAGGCTGCCTGGACAAGGCCCTGCAGTACAGACCACTGTACAGTAGTACAGTGGTTTAAGGCACCCTGTTAATAAGCTGGTTATTAAGACCAGCTGCCTGCAATTACTGCAGGTTCGAATCTCGCCAAGGCTCAAGGTTGACTCAGCCTTCCATCCTTTCTAAGGTAGGTAAATTGAGGACCCAGTTGTGGGGGGCAATAAGCTGACTTTGTATAAATATACAAAAGTATGAAGGCTATTGCATTGTAAGCCGCCCTGAGTCTCTGGAGAAGGGCGGCATATAAATCAAATAAAAAAAAAAAAAGTTGCCTTGGCAAGTTTTTTCCCTGAAGTGGTTGGGCATTGCTGCCTTCCTAGGGCTGAGTGTAAGTCCCCCGTTGGCTTTGAGCCTAAGGCAGGACTAGAACTCACCCTCTCCATGTTTGTAGTTTGTTCAGTTCACTATGTTATTGGCAGAATGATCACGGAAGACCAATACTTTAAAGAAATGCCTTTCTTTAAGATCCCGTTTTTTAGATTTCTTTAAAAATTATTTTTATAAATGACTCAAGGAGAAAAACATACCTAATACTCCTTCCTCTTTTCCTCACAACAACCACCCTGTGAGGTAGGGTGGACTGAGAGAGAGGGCCCAAAGTCACCCAGCTGGCTTTTCTGCCAAAGGTAGGACTAGAACTCCCAGTCTCCTGGTGATTGTCCGAAGTCACCCAGCTGGCTTTTATATCTAAGGCAGGACTAGAACTCCCAGTCTCCTGGTGATTGGCCTGAAGTCGCCCAGCTGGCTTTTATGCCTAAGGCAGGACTAGAACTCCCAGCCTCCCAGTTCCTAGCTTGGTACCTTCCCCACTAGACCAACTGAGTCTACTATGGGAAGGCTGACAAAGCGAGAACCTTAAAGCAAGGCGCCTTAAAGTCCTCCGAAGAAGACCAGTTCACTCTTTCCTCAGTCTTGAGGCCATGAATTCCACCGCCTGTTCTCCCTGAGACTTTTTGACATCTCCGCCCAAGCGGGAACCCAAACCCAATCTTATCTAGACCTTTCCCTTTTTTCAAAATAAAAGATAAAAATAATAATCAAATAACGCTTTTCGTTCTGTTTTGCCCTTCAAGGGCTGGGCCAAGCTGAGTCTGCCTTCCTTTTATCTCCTTTCCCTCTCTCTCTCTCCAACCAACCCCCCCCCCCCCAACCTTCCCTCCTCCCCCCCAGTTGCTTGATATTGGGATGCTGTGATCATAAATCACCGCCTTTCCAGTCCATAAAATCAACAGGACCCGGAGTGTTTAAGTTGCTGCATTAGACCATCCCCTCCATTACAGACAAGAAAAACACGTCAGGAAGGCCACTTTCAGCGATGCCCCACGCGTAAAAATATATTTACGGCCTGGCAGCTGTGAATTTGAAGGCACAGGGCTTACATTTATGACCTCTCGTTACCTACAATTTTCCCTTAAAAGAAATCTTTGCTCTGCTCTCCCCTCTTCCAACCTCCCTCTTCCCCCTCCCTCTTGTGGGGCCATCCAATCGTTCTTGCTCAGGCTGAAAGCTGGGGGCAAAGACCCCCCCCTCCTCCTCCTCCGAGCTTCCTCCCCCTTCCTCTTTTTGCCTTATGAAACACTTTTCCCGTCGTCCAGATAAAGTAAGTTAACTAAAAGGAGAACACGTGGGGTGATGCCCGTTGTCACTTCCTTTTGAAAGAAAAACCTCACCCTGATAAGGAAAAAAATAAAATCAAAATAAGGAGAATGAAATATCGTCGGCCTCTATTGGCAGTCCCACTAGAGTTGGGGATGGGAAAGATGCTAAAAAGAAAAGGAAAAGGAAAAAAAGAAGTCCTAAATTGGATAATCCACAAAGGAAGTTGTTTTTTGTGAGGATTGTAACCACCAAATGATGTCCAACAAGCCACGGAATAACAGAATAACGCAGAATAGCAGAATAACGTAGAATAACAAAATAGCAGAATAACATGGAATAACAGAATAACACGGAATAAAAGAATAACACAGAATACAGAATAACACAGAATAGCAGAATAACACGGAATAACAGAATAACATGGAATAACAGAATAACACAGAATAACAGAATAATGCAGTATAGCAGAATAACATAGAATAACAAAATAGCAGAATAACATGGAATATCAGAATAACGCAGAATAGCATAATAATGTGGAATAACAGAATAACGCAGAATAGCAGAAATAGAATAATAAAATAGCAGAATAACATGGAATAACAGAATAACGCAGTATAGCAGAATAACATAGAATAACAAAATAGCAGATTAACATGGAATAACAGAATAACATGGAATAACAGAATAACGCAGAATAGCGGAAATAGAATAACCCAGAATAACAGAATAACATGGAATAATAGAATAACACAGAATAGCAGACTAGCAGAGTTAGAAGGGACCTTGGAGGTCTTCTAGTCCAACCACCTGCCCAGGCAGGAAACCCTACACCACTTCAGACAAATGGTTATTCAACATCTTCTTAAAAACTTTCAGTGTTGGAGCATTTACAACTTCTGGAGGCAAGTTGTTCCACTGATTCATTGTTCTCACTGTCAGGAAATTTCTCCTTAGTTCTAAGTTGCTTCTCTCCATGGTTAGTTTCCACCCATTGCTTCTTGTCCTACCCTTAGGTGCTTTGGAGAATAAGTTGACCCCTCCCCACCGTCCTCTTCTTTGTGGCAGCCCCTTAAATATTGGAAGACGGCAAATATTGGAACAAAGGAAAGCGATCACGCCAGCAAGGAACACAAGAGAAACGAAATCATTTCTCGGTCGTTTCGTCTTTTATTTCCTTCCCTTCCTTCCCTTTTGCCTATCTTTCCTATCTTTCTGCCGCCTTCTTCTTCTTACAAAACACGGCCCACATTTCCCAGCCGAGGAATCGGAAGCAATCTCAGCTGCCTGGAAAAACAGACGGGTTAAATTAAGCTCCTTTGCCAAATGGCTCCCAAACAGCTTTGTTCACACTTCCAAATCTCTTTGTTCACACCAGTGGCTCTTTCACACCCTTGAACTAAAGAGTTTCTCCGCCACACGGAGCAGAAGATCCAGCTGCTTCTGTTTTGCAAAGGACTCCGTTGCCCCCCCCACCCCACCCCCCAGGAATCTAGGCTCTTACATTTGTTTTTTAACCCCCAACCAAAAAAAAAAAACCCAGAAATTTATTTATTTATTTATTATTGCGATTTATATGCCGCCTTTCTCCTGAGGGACTCAAGGCGGCTTACAAAATGACAATTTCCAATACAAATCACAACAAGATAAAAATTAAAATCAACACCCCAATTAAAACAGTTTAAAATTATAACAGTCCAAATTCCGCCAAAGGTACCAGCAGTTTTCGCATCCCAGATCCCATATTTGTTTTTTACTTTATCGTATGCCACCTAGTGTCACTTTCGTTTTGTTTTTTTAATTCTGACTTTATTTTTTTTTATTATTAATAGACAAGGTGGTGAGAATGCATAATATCTCTTTGTCCTCCCCTTTCACCCCATAACAACAACCCTGTGAGGTGGGCTGGGCTGAGAGAGAATGATTGCCACCAATCACTTACCGTCTCCTGGTGATTGGCCCAAAATCACCCAGCTGGCTTCCGTGCCTAAGGCGGGACTAGAACTCACCGTCTCCTGGTGATTGGCCCAAAATCACCCAGCTGGCTTTCGTGCCTAAGGCAGGACTAGAACTCCCAGCTTCTGGTGATTGGCCCAAAGTCACCTAGCTGGCTTTCATGCCTAAGGCGAGACTAGAACTCACCGTCTCCTGGTGATTGGCCCAAAGTCATCCAGCCGATTTTCATTCCTAAGGCCGAACTAGAACTCACAGCCTCCCGGTTTCTCACCCAACACCTCAACCATTTAGACCAAACTTGATTGTGAGATGGCTGGCTTATATAAACACGATGCGTGAATAAATAAATATGTTGACTTTCTACATTAAACATTTTCAAGCAGGAAGATTGAAGCGGGCTTAAGCTGTCCCCGGTTAGGAAATGTTGATTTATACACTCTTGTCTTCCTGATTTATTTTAGTATAATTCATTCACCGCCACTTTCTCTATTATATGCATCATGGATGATGTATGCTTAAAAAGGTGGGTGGAGAACCTGCCGACCCATTTTTTTGAAGACGTGTGTGTAACTTTTGTCCATATATATATATATTAGCCAGGTTTTACCTATGTAAAGTTAGTTGTTCTTCAGCCCTAGGTTCTGTGAAATCTCATTCACAAGTTCTTGGGCCCTTTTTCTGCTGACAAACTGCAACTCTGTGTTGCTTCCTGGGAGACCCAGATAGCTATTTCTACCTCTTAAGGCGTCATCAGTGGGCCACACCCACTTCCCAATTATCCTCCCTTTACATAGGTAAAACCTGGCTAGAAAGAATATGCACATAAAAGCCTATGAAAAAAGGAAAAAAGATACATTATGCCTTTTACAGGGAGGATAATTGGGAAGTGGGTGTGGCCCACTGATGACGCCTTAAGAGGTAGAAATAGCTATCTGGGTCTCCCAGGAAGCAACACAGAGTTGCAGTTTGTCAGCAGAAAAAGGGCCCAAGAACTTGTGAATGAGATTTCACAGAACCTAGGGCTGAAGAACAACTAACTTTACATAGGTAAAACCTGGCTAGAAAGAATATGCACATAAAAGCCTATGAAAAAAGGAAAAAAGATATATATATATATATATATTTATATATATATATATATATATATATATATATATATATATATATATATATATATAATTTATGAGAAGTGGTATTTCATGCTCATTTTCGTCTGCTGCTGTTGCTTTGCCCGCTTCAAGAGAAGGGAAGTTTTCCCCACTCAAGCCCAGAAAGCAGTTCCTTGTGGACAAAATCTAGAATTCCCATTCGGACACCTTCCTGCAAAAACCCCGGAGAGAAAGCCAAATACCATTGATGGGATTCACCCGTACCGGTTGTTAACTTTGTGTGCGGTTTGGTAAACCGGCTGATCCCACCACTGGCTAGCTCCGCCCCTCGCCCCTCCCAGGCACTCCTCGCCTCGGCCAGCCTCTCCTAACACTCTTAACAAACAAACTGGTTATTTTGCATCAAGCCCTTTAAATCTTCTTCATTTTCTTCCTTTCTTTTAAAGCCGCTGGCAGCGTGTCACTTTTCAGAAAGTTTTTTTCCCCCCCCCAGATTTATTGCATCGGTTGCTTTTAACACGGCTCAGACAGGAGGGCTTGGATTCTTTCCTGCTTTAAGGTTTGCCTTTCTAGCCATGAAAGAGGGGTTAATTTTTGGTTAATCGGTCAAACGGATCAGGCTGCAATAGTAGGAAGAGTAGAAATTTCTAGAACAGGTGATCCTCGACTTACGACCACCGTGGAGAGCAGAATTTCTGCTTTTTAGCAAGGCGGTTGTTACATGAGTCGTGGGCCTTTTTATGACCTTTTCCCCCCTACGACTGTTAAGCGAGCCCCAGCAGTTGTTAAGCGAATTGAGCAGTCATTAAGCAAATCCTGTTCCCGCGCACTGACTTTGCTCGCCGGAAGACGGCTGGGAAGATCGCAAAGGATAATTTTATTTATTTATTTTACATTTACATTTTCCAACCATCTCTCACCACAGGGAAACTTGTGATCGCGTGACTCCGGGATGCTGCAACCTTTATAACTTTGGCCAAGTGCCCAAATTTTATTCCATGGGGAAATGCGGCAAGGGTTGTAAGTGTGAGGACTGGTTGTCAGTTGCTTTTTTCAATTCCGTTGCAACTTTGAAAGATCACCAAACAAAGGGTCGTAAGTCGAGAACCAGCTGTAATAAAAGATTTGGAGGGGGGGGCAGAAATCTTGTTGGCGAAATCATAGGGGGGACATGAGAGCAGTCTTCCAATATCTCAGGGGCTGCCCCAAAGAAGAGGGAGTCAAGCTATTCTCAAAAGCCCCTGAGGGCAGGACAAGAAGCAACGGGTGGGAACGAATCAAGGAGAGAAGCAACCTAGAACTAAAGAGAAATTTCCTGACAGTGAGAACAATGAATCAGTGGAACAACTTGCCACCAGAAGTTGTGGGTGGTTCATCACTGGAGGTTTTTAAGAAGAGTATGGCCGGTCTAGAGAAAAGAAGGACTGGGGTGATACAATAACAGCATTCCAGTATTTGAGGAGCTTCCCCAAAGAAGAGGGGCTCAACTTATTCTCCAAAGCACCAGAAGGCAGGACAAGAAGCAACAGATGGAAACTAACCAAGGAGAGAAGCAACCTGGACTGAAGGAGAAACTTCCTAACATTGAGGACAATTAACCAGTGGAACAGCTTGCCACCAGAAATTGTGGGCGCTCCATCACTGGGGGTTTTTAAGAAGAGACTGGACAGTCGTTGGTCTGAAAGGGTAGAGGGTTTCCTCCCTGAGCAGGGGGTTGGATTAGAAGACCTCCGAGGTTCCTTCCAGCTCTATTCTGACACAAATGTGGTTGAAGGAAAAATTCTCAGGGCTTCATTCAACCAACTTGGTTAGAAAGGAAGGCAGGGTGAGGATGGGTTTAGATTTCCTTAGCTTGTGCTTTCTCACCGATTCTCTCTCTCTCTCTCTCCCTCCCTACCCTCCCTCCCTCCCTCTCTCCTTCTCTCTCTCACTCCCTCCTTCTCTCTCTCTCCCTCCCTCCCTCTCTCCTTCTCTCTCTCTCTCTCCTTCTCTCTCTCTCTCTCCTTCTCTCTCTCCCTCCCTCCCTCCCTCTCTCCTTCTCTCTCTCTCTCTCTCTCCTTCTCTCTCCCTCCCTCCCTCCCTCTCTCCTTCTCTCTCTCTCTCCTTCTCTCTCTCTCCCTCCTTCCCTCCCTCTCTCCTTCTCTCTCTCTCTCTCCTTCTCTCTCTCCCCCTGCTGCTGCCACTACCCCTCCTTGCTCTTCTCCAAGTCAGGGGAGAAATTTCCAGCTAATGTAGAGATAATTACCGCCTCTCAGCCAGGCCAAGGCAATTAAATGGAGAGATTTGGGGGGCTCGTTTGTTCAAAGATAAAATGCGTTAACACTCAATTAATTCCTTCAGATCCGGGGCTGATAAGTTACAGGGTGGCAATTAAACAAACAAGTTGATGTACTTTGATTTGGGGTGGGAGCCGGAATCTGAAAGTATCTGGGGAGCAGGGGGGTGGAGGGAGAGAATATATATGTATAAGTATATGTTTCATATATATGTGCGTGTGTGTGTATGCATACATAGACATATATACACACATATATATTCATATGTATGTATGTGTGTCTCTCTCTCTCTCTCTGTGTATATATATATATATATATATATATATATATATATATATATATACATACATACATACATACATACATATTTATACTGCTCAAAAAAATAAAGGGAACACAAGCAGAAGACATCTGAGATCTGAATGAATGAAATAGCCTTATTAAATACTTTGTTCTTTACATAGAGTAGTTTATACACTGCTCAGACACCTAAAGGGAACACAAAACTACTATATGTACAAAGTACATATAGAACAAGGTATTTAATAAGGCTATTTCATTCATTCAGATCTCAGATGTCTTCTGCTTGTGTTCCCTTTATTTTTTTGAGCAGTGTATATATATTTAAAGTGTTTTTCTGTCAAAGCACCTGGTCTACCCCATTATGGGAAGGAGCATCCTGCTTTCCTAATATGCAGGCAGCCCAAGTTCGAATCCAAGTAAGGGTATGGCTAGCTGATGAGAGCTAAATAGCTTGAAATAGATCTATACTAGTCTCCCTTTATTTCTTTATCAGCAAAATATAAATTTGATATAGATATAGATATATAGATATATTCAGTGGTTCAGAGGGAAGGGAGGGGAAAGGATAGAAAAAGAAGGGGAAGGGAAGAAGAAAGGAAGAAAGGAAAAAGGAGAAGGAGAGAGGAAGGGGGTAAAGGGAAAGGAAAGGAAGAGAAGAAAGGGAAAAGGAAGAAGGAAAGGCAGGAAAGAGAACGGAACGAAAGAAATGGGGAAGGGGAAAGGGGAAGGGATGGAGGAAAAGAGAGAGAGGACATAGAAAGGGAAGGGAAAGAAGAAAAAGGAAAAGGAAAGGAAAGGACAGAAGGAAGGAAGGAGAAAACGGGAGAAAGAAGGAAAAGAGGAGGAGGAAAGGAGGAAGGGGGGAAAGGAAGGAAAGGAGAATCAACTCTTATTCTTAAAACAGGCCAGACCATTTACATCAGGAAAACTGACAAGAAGGGCTTGAGATGGATTGCCCTGTCCACGGTTGGGAACCATGGGTCACCCTGCGCTTCACCTCCTCGGGAGATGCTCATCGTTCCCAAGTTAACTGGCAATCTTCCTTTGCTCCCTTCCAATTCTGTTTCCAGGTTGAAGAGACTGTGTGGGACCCCCTCGGTTTTCGGAGAAGGGGAGAAAGCAAGCCCTCCCCTTCTCCTAAAACCGAGGGGGGGGGTCCCGCAGACCTCACAACCTGCAAGCAGATTCTGCTTTGGTGCTTCTTGTATCCTGTCAGCAATCTCCCTTTTGACCTACCCCAGAATGAGAAATAAAAGCAGCTTCTTTGGCTCCAGAATTTCTTTTCTTTTTTTTCCTTTTTTTGACCCGGCTTGTCCTAACCGAATTTGGACTCTCAAGTAAACCTTTGGGCCGGCTGAGAGAATCAGCTTTGGCGTGTTGTTTTTCAAGGCAAGGTTTTCTCGCAAGAAATATATTAAGGGGAGGGAAGGGGCGAGAAAACGTCTGCATATTAAAGAAGACCGGGCCAAATTGAAGTCAGGAAGAAGAGAAGGGAGATAAATAAATCACCAAGAAATGTCGACACAGCACAGGTGGACAACATAGCAAAAGGTGGACGATCTGTCCAGAGAGGCGGCTGGCCAAGAGCGACCTCAAAGGCCACAAAAACTTTCCTTCTGTTTTATATCGCAAGTGCAAAATAAAAAATAAATAAATTCAGCTGGGTTCCGAATCACCTTCGGCACCCAAATAGGCAGCTGAAGAAACAGTGCAACTTTTCTGAACAGCACAAATAATAGGAACAACTATCCAATCTCCGCCGACCGTTCCCTCCCTCCTTGGTTAGAAATTTTGGTCCTTCTCTAAAGGGAAATATTTAGGAGGCCCACCCAGGACACTTCCCGCCTTCCCTGGAAGACGATGCTTAAACCGACGAAATTTAAAAATGAGAGCCAACTGAAGCTGTTCTTTTCTCTGATCTACATTCCCTCGCTCATCATTTAAAAAAAAAAAAAACTAAAATAAAAATTTCTATTAATTTTGTCTCCCGGGAGTGAGGTCAAATGAACCGGCAGGAACGTCTGATTTCTGGCAATTACTTGGAACGTGCCCACTGCTAAATCAAGAAGGAGAAGAATTTTTTTTGCCTGCCCCCCCTCTCCCCCCCTGCCCCCCCCCCCCCCCGGTGTTTTAAAACTTTAAAAAAAGAGGGGAAAAAAAAAACCTGGCACCCGGATCAAACGGAAAACACAATCCTCGGGCAAATGGATGGGAGTCCATTTATTCCAGCAAAGCTTTTGCGAGAATTGTGCTGCGGTGGCAGGCTGCTTTATTTGAATGAGGCTTAGATTGCAAATTTTCTGGCAGATAACCGAAAGGAGCTGACAAATGATGCTGAAATGTCTCGGCACCAACCTGAGGTTTGGGGGGTGGGAGAGAATTTAGCAAACTGATTATTGCAAAACGCCGGGTGCAATATTTGTTTTGTGTTTTGTTTTGCTTTGTTTTGTTTTTTTTATTTTAAAAAAAAGAAACAAACAAACTAACAAAGCGGTGTCGATCCAGGCCAAAGGATCATCGAAAGAATATATAGGTAGAGAGAGAGAAATAGATATTTAAACTTGCTATCAGCAAAAAACCCTCCTCATTTATTTTGCCTGCCTGCTGTCAGAACTGGCATACATGCATTAGAGTTCTCTTTCTCTCTCTCTTTCTTCCTTTGTTGCAGTGTTAAATATTTATCAGACCCGTTTATTTAGGAAGACAATCAGTGTCAGGCTTCCTTTAGGAAAATAAACTCCTGCAAAGATGGATCGAACTGCAGAGAGAGGAAGAGAAGAAGAGAGAGGGGGAGAGAGAAAGAGGGAGAGGGGCAGAGGAAGAGGGAGAGAGAGAGAGGGCAAGAGGGAGAGAGAGAGGAAGAGAGAGAGAGGGAAGAAGGAGAGAGAGAGAGAGGTGAAGACAGAGAGAGAGGAAGAGAGCAGGAAGAGAGAGCAAGAGGGAAGCAGAGAGAGAGAGGAAGAGGAAGGGAGAGAGAGAGGAAGAGAGAGGAGGAAGAGAAAGAGGGGTGGGGGAAGAGGAAGAGAGAGAGGGGAAGAGGGAGAGAGAGAGGAAAAGAGAGAGAGGGAAGAAGAAGAGACAGAGGTGAAGACAGAGAGAGAGGAAGAGAGGGGGAAGAGAGAGCAAGAGGGAAGGAGAGAGAGAGAGAGGAAGAGAGAGGAGGAAGAGGAAGAGAGAGGGGGAAGAGGAAGAGAGAGGGGAAGAGGAAGAGAGAGAGGAAGAAAGAGAGAGGGGAAGAGGGAGAGAGAGGAAAAGAGAGAGAGGGAAGAAGAAGAGAGAGAGGTGAAGACAGAGAGAGGAAGAGAGAGGGAAGAGAGAGCAAGAGGGAAGGAGAGAGAGAGAGGAAGAGGAAGAGAGAGAGAGAGGAAGAGAGGAACAGGAAGAGAGAGGGGAAGAGAGAGAGAGAGGAAGAGAGAGGGGGAAGAGGAAGAGAGGGGAAGAGAAAGAGAGAGAGAGGAAGAGAGGAAGAGGAAGAGAGAGGGGGAAGAGAGACAGGGAGAGGAAGAGAGGAAGAGGAAGAGGGAGGGAGAGAGAGAGAGAGAGAGCACTATAAAGTGATTTCACCGAGTGGCTTTCTTACAATAAGATCTTTATTAATGTCGCAGGGGAAGATTTACAAGGATTTTGCTCTTTATTTGCAACATATTCCCTCTTGCAAAGCAGGGGGAGAAAAATAAAGGACTGTCAGCTCGTTTGGGAAAAGAACCCAAAAGAAAGGCCAGGGAGTGAAAATCCACTCGGTCTTGGTGTGCTTCGTGGGTTGTGCACACTGTCTTCCCCCCCCCACCATCCTTCTCGGGGGTCCGATTTGGGGTGATTTTTCTCAGCAAGTAGGAGGAAAGTGGCCCCCTTCTCTCTCTCTCTCTCTCTTTGCATCCCAAACACCCAATATTATTAATTACAGCTGCTTAAAGGCCTGGGTGTCCTCTAGATGTGATAATTGCAGCCAGCAAAAAATTGTGAGCTAGACCGCTCACATCTAGGGAAAGCTTTCTTTCTTTCTTTCTTTTTCTTTCTTTCTTTCTTTCTTTCTTTCTTTCTTTCTTTCTTTCTTTCTTTCTTTCTTTCCTTTCTTTCTTTCTTTCCTTTCTTTCCTTCCCCTCTTCCTCCCTTCCTCCCCTTTCCTTACTTCTTCTTTCTTTCTTTCTTTCATTCTTCTTTCTTTCTTTCTTTCCCTTCCTTCCTTCCTTCTTTTCTTTTCTTTCTTTTCTTTCTTTCATTCTTTCTTTTTTCTTTCTTTTCCTTCCTTCCTTTCCTTCCTTCCCCTCTTCCTCCCTTCCTCCCCTTTCCTTCCTTCTTCTTTCTTTCTTTCTTTCTTTCTTTCTTTCTTTCTTTCTTTCTTTCTTTCTTTCTTTCTTTCTTTCTTTCTTTCTTTCTTTCTTTCTTTCTTTCTTTCTTTCTTTCTTTCTTTCTTTCTGAAGAATTAAAGCAATAATAACAGCCAGTAATATTCATCCCTCATTTTCTATCTCATTTAAGGCAGAACTAAAAATGGAAGCAAAACAAATATATATGCAACCATCATGAAGACAAGTCAGTGGCCGAGCGTCTGAATTTTGATCCTGTGACCGTGGGGAATGATGCCACGGTCATAAATGTGAAAAACGGTCATAAGTTCCTTTTTTGTGTGCCATTGTAACTTGGAACAATCACTAAATGAACCGTTGTAAGTCGAGGACTAGCTATGCTGTTATCAGGCCATAGCAAAGGAGAACCACTGCAAGATTTGACCTCTGACAATTTAGTGTGTGTGTCTGTGCCTTTGTGGTATGCATTAGAATTGCCCTTAATTCTTTACCGGGGGTCCTTGACTTACGCGCATTTATTTAATGACTGCCCAAAGTTGCAACGGCGCTGAAAAAAGTGACTTACAACAAGGGATTTGCTTAATGACCAAAGCAAAAAAGGTTGTAAATTAGGACACGCCTAATTAATGACTTAGTGCTGAGTGAACGTTCCAGTCCTAACAACGGTTTTAAATCAAGGACTAAACATATAGGAATTTTTTGGGGGGGAGAGAGCCGGATTTGCTAAGCCACCGTCATAATTCGAGGACTACCTGTATTTTATTCCACTCCCTGCTTTCAGGATCTCCCCCCACCCCCACCCCCCACCCCCATGGCCATAGGCACCAGATCACAAAAGGCTGGTGGAATCAATAGACAAACAGCAACACAAAACTCCCCAGATCAATTAACATTTCCTTAATTGAGTGACAGCTCTAGAAAGCGGCGCCTGATTTACAGACGGTGGGGATGAAAGCAATCCATCCCCATCGCCTTTTGCGGTGGGGCAATATTATAATTTCATAATCAACTCAGCAATAAATACGGCAGGGTGACAGTGCAATCATCTAAGGCCTCCCCCCCCCAGATGTCAGAATCAATAAAAAGTTTCATAAGTTAAGTACTGACTTCAGTGGAAATACCATCCACCATCAGGTGCGAACGGACTCCCAGAAGCCACTGGCTGCAAACATTGAAATGACCACTAGTTGGCAGCAAAGATAACTCAGAAAAATGCATCCTGCTATCTAGTGGTTGGCGGAGGTATTGCAGTACAGGGAAGTCTTCAATTTACAACCACAATTAAGCTCAAAGTTTCTGTTGATAAGTGAGACCATTGTCTTAGCCCAAATTAGTCACAGGCTGCAAAAATCGAAACGACCACTAGGTGGCAGCAAAGGTAACCCAGAGAAATGCATCCTGCTATCTAGTGGTTGGGGGAAGTTTTGCAGTACAGGGAAGTCTTCGACTAATGACTGCAATTAAGCCCAAAATTTCTGTGGCTAAGTGAGACAATCATCTTAGCCCAAATTAGCTACCGGCTGCAAAAATCGAAACTACCACTAGTTGGCAGCAAAGGTAACCAAAAGAAAATGCATCCTGCTATCTAGTGGTTGGCAGAGGTATTGCAGTACAGGGAAATCAATGACTTACGACTGGAATTAAGCCCAAAATTTATGTTGCTAAGTGAGATAGTAGTTAAATGAATTTGGCTCCATTTGATGACATTTTTTGCCAAATTTACTGCAGGTGTTAAGTTAGCAACACGGTTGTTAAGTGAATCTGGGTTTCCCTATTGACGTTGCTTGTCAGAAGGTCGCGAAAGATGATCATTTGACCCCAGGAGAGTGCAACTGTCATAAGTACATGCCAGTTGCCAAGCCTCCGAATTTGACCATGGGGAATGCTGCAGTAGTTGTGAGTGTGAAAAACGGTCATAAGTCACTTTTTTCAGTACTGTTATAATTTCGAATGGTCATTAAATGAACTGTTGTAAGTCAAGGACTATATGTACGGCAGAGACATATCAGAGACATATCAATGAGATTTCTAAATAGACAAGCCTAACCTACCTCACAGGGTTGTTGTTCTGGGGGAAATGGTAGGAGGAAGGAATACCTGAGGCCAATCTCTCTCTTTCTTTCTCTCTCTCTCTCTCTCAACCTAGCCCACTTCACAAGGTTGTTGTTGTGGGGAAAATAGGAGGAAGGAATACCTGAGGCAAATCTCTCTCTCTCTCTCTCTCTCTCTCTCTCAACCTAGCCCACCTCACAAGGTTGTTGTTGTGGGGAAAATAGGAGGAAGGAATACCTGAGGCAAATATCTCTCTCTCTCTCTCTCTCTCTCAACCTAGCCCACCTCACAAGGTTGTTGTTGTGGGGAAAATAGGAGGAAGGAATACCTGAGGCCAATCTCTCTCTCTCTCTCTCTCTCTCAACCTAGCCCACCTCACAAGGTTGTTGTTGTGGGGAAAATAGGAGGAAGGAATACCTGAGGCCAATCTCTCTCTCTCTCTCTCTCTCTCAACCTAGCCCACCTCACAAGGTTGTTGTTGTGGGGAAAATAGGAGGAAGGAATACCTGAGGCCAATCTCTCTCTCTCTCTCTCTCTCTCAACCTAGCCCACCTCACAAGGTTGTTGTTGTGGGGAAAATAGGAGGAAGGAATACCTGAGGCCAATCCCTCTCTCTCCGTCTCTCTCTCTCTCTCTCTCTCTCTCTCTCTCTCTTTCTCTCTCTCTCTCAACCTAGCCCACCTCACAAGGTTGTTGTTGGGAAAATAAGAGGAGGAACAAAGAATGAAGATAGATCCGCCTCCTTGAATAGTTTATAAAAATAATAAAGGTGGCATTAAATAAAATGAATAAATGAATTCTGTATGCCTGCCACCTCAGTTACTTACAAAGTAATAAAGGTGGGATAAGAATCAGATAAATAAATAAGAGATTAGAAGAAAAATACCTATCCCTGCGAGATCTTTATTTTTAAAAAAATCAAGAACAATGATATTATTTTACGGCCCCCGAAATACGCTTTCGACCTAGGCCTTTTAGTTTTTGCTCTGCTGGAGAAACCTTTCCCTCAGAATGAAACTCTCCTTCCTTCCAAAAAAAAAATCCAGTTCTCTGACTTTGTGGCTTATTTGTTTTATCCTCGGCCACAGTGGAACCGAAAGTGTCCGGCTCGGAATGATTCAAACGGAAAAAGTCAAAGTCACCTGATCGGGCAAGAATGCAAAAGTCAAAACAGATTAAATCAGTTTTCTTTTTCAAAGAAAGCAGGAGGATTATGAAGCAGAATTCAAAGCTGGGCAGCTTGTGGACTCCGAACGTCGCTTGCAGAGATGGGCAAGGCTCCCTAGAGCTCTATTCTGACAAAATAGCAGAATGAAGGAGTTGGAAGGGACCTTGGAGGTCTTCTAGTCCAGCCCCCTGCTGAAGCAGGAAACCCTACACCATTTCAGACCAATGGCGGTCCAATCTCTTCTTTAAAACGTCCAATGTTGGAGCATCCACAACTTCTGGTGGCAAGCTGTTCCACTGGTTAATTGTCCTCACTGTTAGGAAGTTTCTCCTTAGTTCTAGATGTTGCTTCTCTCCTTGCTTAGTTTCCACCCGTTGCTTCTTGTCCTGCCTTCAAGTGCTTGACTCCCTCTTCTTTGGGGCAGCCCCTGAGATATCGGAAGACTGCTATCATGTCTCCCTTAGTCCTTCTTTTTATTAAACTAGACATACCCAGTTCCTGCAACTGTTCTCTGTGTTTTATCCTTTGTGCCTATTTAATCTTTTATCTATATAAAGCCCTTATGCTGGCTTTATTTATTTATTTTTATTTTATCTATTTATTCCACTTTTATAGCCACCTGTCGCGGTCAATCCTCTGGCCGATGTACAGTACGAAAAGGGGGAAAAAATATTGCAATGAAAAAATACAAAAAAACATCTTAAAACAATCAAATCACTAAAAACGGCCAGCTTTATCCAATCCATTTATACAATAACTAAATTGATTTTATTTGTACAATAAATTGATTGTAGAAAGCATTTGTCCAATTCAATGGGCTGCAGACGCCCAAAATGCCAACGCAGTCCTAGGCTGCATGAATAGAAGGATGGAATCAAGATCACTTGAAGTGTTAGTACTGCTTTATAAGACGACACTTGGAATACGGCATCCAGTTTCGGATATAAAAAACGATGTTGAGACTCTGGAAAGGGTGCAGAGAAGAGCCACAAAGAGGATTAGGGGACTGGAGGCTAAAACATATGAAGAACGGATGCAGGAACTGGGTAGGTCTAGTTTGATGAAGAGAAGGACTAGGGGAGATATGATAGCAGTCTTCCAATATCTCAGGGGCTTCCACAAAGAAGAGGGAGTCAAGCTATTCTCCAAAGCCCCTGAAGGCAGGACAAGAAGCAATGGGTGGAAACTAACCATGGAGAGAAGCAACTTAGAACTAAGGAGAAATTTCCTGACAGTGAGAACAACTTGCCTCCAGAAGTTATGAATGTTCCAACACTGGAAATTTTTAAGAAGATGTTGGATACCCATTTGTCTGAAGTGGTGTAGGGTTTCCTGCCTGGGCAGGGGGTTGGACTAGAAGACCTCCAAGGTCCCTTCCAACTCTGGTAATCTGTTAATTAGCTAGTTGGGCTCCTATCATAATCATAATAATTTGGAATTATTGTGCATTTGGCTTTGGAATTGCCTAGCTGGGGTTAGCTCTCCTTGCTACTCTCTGCCTCTTGAAGGATATTCCTGAGCTCTATTAATAAGATCGTTAGCAGGAATGGTTATCCATCACGGGGATTGATTTATTATTAAGTCAGAGGGCCGTCGAGATGGATCGTGAAAATTACCCACCTGCCAATACGTTCCCCCGGCTTGGATTACGGGCTTCCTTACAGAGGTCTTAGCTCTGCAGAGTCTTCCTACTTCAAAAGAGTCACGAGGTAGTCCTCATTTTATTTATTTATTTGTATCCCGCTTTTATTGTTTCTATATATTCAAGGTGGCGAATATATCTAACACATTTTCCTCCACCTATTGGGACCACAACAACAACCTTGTAAGGTAGGTTGGGCTGACAGAGAGAGACTGGCCCAAAGTCACCAAACTGGCTTTCATATCTAAGCCAGGACTAGAACTCACTTTCTCCTAGTGATTGGCCCAGAGTCACCCAGCTGACTCTCATGCCTCAAGCAGAACTAGAACTCACTGTCTCCTAGTGATTGGCCCAACGTCCCCCAGCTGGTGCCCATGCCTAAAGCAGAGCTAGAACTCACTGTCTCCTAGTGATTGGCCCAACGTCCCCCAGCTGGCTCTCATGCCTCAAGCAGAGCTAGAACTCACTGTCTCCTAGTGATTGGCCCAACGTCTCCCAGCTGGCTCTCATGCCTAAAGCAGAACTAGAACTCACTGTCTCCTAGTGATTGGCCCAACGTCCCCCAGCTGGTGCCCATGCCTAAAGCAGAGCTAGAACTCACTGTCTCCTAGTGATTGGCCCAACGTCCCCCAGCTGGCTCTCATGCCTAAAGCAGAGCTAGAACTCACTGTCTCCTAGTGATTGGCCCAACGTCTCCCAGCTGGCTCTCATGCCTAAAGCAGAACTAGAACTCACTGTCTCCTAGTGATTGGCCCAACGTCCCCCAGCTGGTGCCCATGCCTAAAGCAGAACTAGAACTCACTGTCTCTTAGTGATTGGCCCAACGTCCCCCAGCTGGTGCCCATGCCTAAAGCAGAACTAGAACTCACTGTCTCCTAGTGATTGGCCCAACGTCCCCCAGCTGGCTCTCATGCCTAAAGCAGAACTAGAACTCACTGTCTCCTAGTGATTGGCCCAACGTCTCCCAGCTGGCTCTCATGCCTAAAGCAGAACTAGAACTCACTGTCTCCTGGGGATTGGCCCAATGTCACTCAACCAGGGTTATGTGGCCCACATGATCCCATGACCCTGCGACAGTGCAACAGACATAAGTACCTGCCAGTTGCCAAGCACCTGAATTTTGATCACATGACCGTGGGAATGCTCCAACAGTCCTAAAGTGTGAAAAATGGTCCTAGGTCATTTTTTTCAGTGTCGTCGTAACTTTGAACGGTCACTAAAAACAAATGATTGCAAGTTGAAGATTCTTTGTTTTGGTTCTCGCCAAGGGACTGTCTCTCTCTCTCTCTCTCTCTCTCTCTCCCAGCTCCCTTCAGATGGATCAGTAGCCCAGCCGGAGGTTGCCTTGGGTGCGAATCCTTGTGCAAATTCAGCAGAGTCGTCCCTTTTAAAGGAAATATCTCATTATGAGCTTTCCGGTCGATACGCTAATTAGGAAGCGGTGCAACTCATCTGTCTGGGAAACGTAAAAGTCCTGGAAGGTGTTCATTGTAATTTAATGACAATCGATACGGCCCCGATACCGAGAGGTGAAGGGTGCGTTTCCGAAGGGATTTAAGGCCGCGTGCAAAGAGCATCCGGAGTCAAGAGCGGCCATTTGCCCAGGGGATCCAGCCAGAACACCAAAATCAGTCGGCCGCAATTGCACGGGAGATTTTTCGGTTTTGATGGGGGGTGGGGGGAATTACTAAGGTGACCAAAAGGATATTGTTAGGTTTCTAAAAATTAATTTTAGACCGTTCTTCAAATGATGAAGACGATGATGAAGAAGAATGGAAAATAAAAAAATAACACGTGAAAAGTAGGCACGCCAGAAGAATAGGATGGGTAGATAGAGGCAGACTCCAGGTAATCTATCTGTCTGTCTCTCTAGCTCTATTATCTGTCTGTCCATCTGTCTATCTATCTATCTATCTATCTATCTATCTATCTATCTATCTATCATCTATCTATCTATTTATCTATCTATCTATTTACCTATCTATCTATCATCTATCTATCTATTTACCTATCTATCTATCATCTATTTATCTATCATCTATCATCTATCTATCTATTTACCTAACTATCATCTATCTATTTATCTATCTATCATCTATCTATTTATCTATCTATCTATCTATCTATCTATCTATCTATCTATCTATCATCTATCTATCTATTTACCTAACTATCATCTATCTATTTATCTATCTATCATCTATCTATCTATTTATCTATTTATCTATCTATCTATCATCTATCTATTTATCTATCTATCTATCTATCTATCTATCTATCTATCATCTATCTATCTATTTACCTATCTATCTATCTATTTACCTAACTATCTATCATCTATCTATTTATCTATCTATCATCTATCTATCTATTTATCTATTTATCTATCTATCTATCATCTATCTATCTATCTGTCTATCTATCTATTTACCTAACTATCTATCATCTATCTATTTATCTACCTATCATCTATTTATCTATCTATCATCTATCTATCTATTCATCTATCTATTTATCTATCTATCTATCTATCATCTATTTATCATCTATTTACCTATCTATCTATCATCTCTCTCTCTCTCTCTCTCTCTATCTATCTATCTATCTATCTATCCAATCACACTCGGCGAATAAACTGTTCTATTCTATTCTATTCTATTCTATTCTATTCTATTCTATTCTATTCTATTCTATTCTATTCTATTCTATTCTATTCTATATTCTATATTCTATATTCTATATTCTATATTCTATATTCTATATTCTACTCTATTCCATTCTAATCAAAATTTATAGCCACCCAACTATAACCCACATTGGTGAGTCCAGACTCCAAGCAGCTTACAAAATTTAAAGGAAAAGATCAGGGGTGGGTTCTAACCAGCTTTACTACCGGTTCTTTTTGTGTGTGCGCTTCGCGCGTGGTCACCTCCAAGAGAAAAGACCCCCGATTACATTCTTAGAGAGGTTTGTCCACCTAAGGAAGCGGGCAGGCGACGAGATTTTAAAACATCGACCGTTGCCCGGAGTTTAATTAAAAAAGATGTTAATGTGCAAAGTGCTTCGTTTATCGATATTTCACAGGCTTTGAAAGAAAAGTAACACAAGGCCAGAGGTCAGAGGTCAAGAACCAACCTGGGGCATTGATAAAGCCACTGAAGGACAAGTCACCTGTGTCAGGGTCCCAAGTAACATTCCCAACGAAATAACACTCCGAGGCTTAACAGACAACTTCTTCTTAACAGTAACAGAGTGGGAAGGGCCCTTGGAGGTCATCTAATCCAACCCCCTGCTCACGCAGGGAGACCTGTACTAGGGATTCGAACCGCCGAACGGCCGACCTTTCTGATCGACAAGCTCAGCGTCTTAGCCACTGAGCCACCTAGCCAAGCATAACTGTTGTGACCCAGGCCCAAGTAAGGTCTAGATTGTTCGACGAGTTGCGCCAGATTTTAGGACTTTTTTGTGTGCGTGTCATGGTTGTTGAGCGAATTACTGCAGTCGTTAAGTGAATCACACAGTTGTTAAACAAATCTGACTCCTCCCCCCTCCCCCCCTTGACTTTGCTTGTCGGAAACCGGTTGGGGAAGTTGCAAATGGTGATCCCGGAACAGTAAAACCGTCATAAGCACATGCCAGTTGCCAAGGGTCCAAATTTTGATCACATGACCATGGGGGAGGCTCCTGGAAAAACAGCCACCAGTCACTTTTTTCATTGTGTGTGGTCGTAACTTTGAACGGTCGTTAAACGAATGGTTGTAAGTCAAGGACTTCCTGTATGGTCTGTCAGAACGGGATTGACGTGCAGAAATTAAGATGACACAAATGCTCTCTCTCTTTCTCTTTTTCTCTCTCTCTTTCTGTCTCTCTTTCTCCCTTTCTCTCTCTCTCTTTCTCTCTCTCTCTTTCTCTCTCTCTTTCTCTGTCTTTCTCTCTTTTCTCTCTCTCTCTGTCTCTTTCTCTCTTTTTTCTCTCTCTCCCTCTCTCTTTCTCTTTCTGTCTTTTTTTCTCTTTCTCTTTCTTTCTCTCTCTTTCTCTTTCTCTTTTTCTCTTTCTCTCTCTTTCTCTCTCTCTTTTTTCTGTCTTTCTCTTTCTTCCTCTGTCTCTCTCTCTTTTTTCCCTCTTTTTTATCTCTCTCTCTCTTTCTCTCTCTTTCTCTCTCTCTTTTTTCTCTGTCTTTCTATTTCTTTCTCTCTCGTTCTCTCTCCCACTCTCTTTCCTTCTCTTTCTCCCTTCCTCTCTCTCTCTCTCTTTTCTCTTTCTCTCCCTCTCTTTCTTTGTTTCTCTTTCTCTCTTTCTCTCTTTTCTCTCTCTCTCTTTCTCTCTCTCTCTCTCCCACACACACACAGAGGTTCACAACTGTCACTGTTGGCTTAGATTTGGCTTATTAGGAGCCGATCCTGCCCATCCAAGCATTTGAAGTAGTGTTTGATTAAAAACCAAGGTTTCAAGCCCTGTGTGAACGCAGCTATCAGCCACGCAGTATTTTAGCCAGGTGCTTACTGATCAAATTTGGGCGAATGGGGGGGAGGGTGTCTACTTGCTCAGAAAATGAAATAAAGCCTGTAGTACAGTGGACTAAAGCACTGTAATTAACATCTGCTGCTTGCAATTCCTGCAAGTTCAAATCTCGCCAGGCTCAAGGTTGACTCAGCCTTCCATCCTTTCTAAGGTAGGTGAAATGAGGACCCAGATTGTGGGGGCAATAAGCTGACTTTGTATAAATATACAAAAGTATGAAGGCTATTGCTTAACGCCTTGTAAGCCGCCCTGAGTCTCCGGAGAAGGGCAGCATATAAATTAAAGCCAAAAAAATAAATAAAAAAATTAAAGCAAAAAATGCCCCTTCTGTTCCCTGGGGGGGTGGGGATCAAAAGAGGGTAGGAAGAGCAAAAGAGCCAGAGAAAGCAGCAGCAAGAATCTCGAAAGGCAATGTCAGGGAAAGTCGAAAAAGTCAAGATGGCTCACACCCCCTCCCCACCTTGGCGTGCATCATGTCCCAAATCGGAAAGGGGCGGGGCTCCAATCATTGTTTGACCCCCCCCTCCCCTCCCCTCCCCAGAGATGTCTCTGGAGGGACCAGCAAACCCCCCTCCTCCCACTTTTTCTATTCTATTTCTCGGCGGGCTAAATCTCGGCAGGGAAAGGGTTAAAGAAGGATTTAATCAACAGTCACTAATTAATCCCTTGGATGACATTAGATTGTGGGCTACATTGCTGGAGGGGTGAGGTGGGGGGGGAGTTTAATTCACTCTGGTGATTTCTCCAGGGACGTGTGTGCTTTTGTGGTAGACAACATTCATAAATCACCATTTAAGGGGTGGGCGGGGAGGGGGATGCGGGACGGAGTGGGTGGGGGGAGGCCAGGGAAGAGGACCGGGTGCCAGCAAATCGGCTAAGCTTGTTGCTTAGTTGCAAACATGGATCGCAGGGGTCTCCAAAGGAGGGCTATTTCACCCAGGCAAGACCCCCACCCCCCCCACAGGCCGGCAGGGGATGGTAGAATAGAATAGAGTTGGAAGGGACCTTGGAGGTCTTCTAGTCCAGCCCCCGTCTCAAGTGGGAGACCCTGGCCTATACCATTTCAGATAAGTGGCTGTCTAGTCTCTTCTTAAAGACCTCCAGTGGTGGAGCGCCTACGATTTCTGGTGGCAAGCTGTTCCGCTGGTTAATTGTCCTCACTGTTTCTCCTTCATTTCAGGTTGCTTCTCTCCTTGATGATACTGGTAGAAGGGAGTGGGGTTTATGGGGAGGAAGAGGAGGAGGAGGACTGCGGGGTCCTTGGTGCTCTCTGAGCTTGGCTGTTTTCTTGCAAACGTTTCATGACCCAACTAGGGAACATCATCAGCGCCAGGAGGTTTTAATCTGGTTTTAATTATATCTTTTAACTTTTGAATTTATGTATTTTATTTTGTGCCTGTTCACTGCCCTGAGTCCTTCGGGAGTAGGGAGGTATATAAATCTAATAAAAGAAAGAAAGAAAGAAAAAGAAAGGAGGGAATGCGGGTTGTGGAACGAAGGAGAAAAAGAAGGAGAGGAAGAAGAGGAGGAGAAGGAGGCTGTGGGGTCCTAGGTTGCTCTCTTTGATTAGTTTCCATCCATCGTTTCTCGTCCTGCCCTCTGATGCAATGGAGAATAATTTGACCCCCTCCTCTTCTTTGTGGCAGCCCCTCAAATACCGGAACGCTTCTATCACGTCACCCCTAATTATTCTTTTCTCTAGACTGGCCATACTCTTCTTAAAAAGCTCCAGTGATGAAGTACCCATGACTTCTAGTGGCAAGCTGTTCCACGGGTTAATTGTCCTCACTATTAGGAAGTTTCTCCTTCATTCCAGGTTGCTTCTCTCCTTGATTAATTTCCAAGCATTGTTTCTTGTCCTGCCCTCTAATACTTTGGAGAATAATCAAAGTCTCAACGTCTTTTTTGTAGTGTGGTGACCAAATATTTAATAAGAGCCTTGGTAGTACAGTGGTCTAAGGCACCCTGTTATTAAGCTGGTTATTAAGACCAGCTGCCTGCAATTACTGCAGGTTCGAATCTCGCCAGGCTCAAGGTTGACTCAGCCTTCCATCCTTTCTAAGGTAGGTAAATTGAGGACCCAGTTTGTGGGGGCAATAAGCTGACTTTGTATAAATATACAAAAGGATGAAGGCTATTGCTGAGTACATTGTAAGCCGCCCTGAGTCTCCGGAGAAGGGCGCATATAAATCAAATTAAAAAAAAAAATACAATTGATTTGTTTCAATAAGATTATACTGTACTCTGCTTTTCAATCAGTCAATCTGAATAGAGCTGGAAGGGACCTTGGAGGTCTTCTAGTCCAGCCCCCTGCTTAGGCAGGAAACCCTACACCACTTCAGACAAATGGTTATCCAACATCTTCTTAAAAACTTCCAGTGTTGGAGCATTTACAACTTCTGGTGGCAAGCTGTTCCACTGGTTAATTGTCTTCCCTGTTAGGAACTTTCTCCTTA
>NW_027256889.1:2764194-2856694 GCF_029215685.1 Pituophis catenifer annectens | reverse complement strand
GATCAGCCTCTGTTGGAGGAAAGAAACCTTATTTAAAGGGCCACCATCAGTGAGCTGTTGGACAGCATTACTTGGTCTGTTGTGTGGATGTTTGGGTGGTTTGTGGGGGGGAATTTGTGGTGGATGGGGGGGGTGTTTGGGGATTGTTGTGTGTGTTGGACCTGGTCTTTTGGGTGTGAAGTGAATTTCGTTGTATGGGTAGACTGTGTATATACGTACAATGACAACGAAGCTATTAAATTAAAAAAATAAATTAAATTAAAATTATTTGGTTTATGACTTATTTATTTGTATCCCTCCTTTATTATTTTTACAAATAATGTGAGGTGGTGAACATCTCCAATATACCTCCTGCTCTTTTCCTCACAACAACCCTGTGAGGTGGGTTGGGGGAGAGAGAGAGAGAGGTGGGGGAAGATGGCTTTCATGCCTAAGGTGGAACTAGAATTCACCATCACCTGGTGACGGGTCCAAAGTCATTCAGCTGGCTTTCATGCCCAAGGCGGGACTAGAACTCGCCATCACCTGGTAATTGTCCGAGAGTCACTCTGTCAGCTTTCATGCCTAAGGTGGGACTAGAATTCACCATCACCTGGTGACGGGTTCAAAGTCATTCAGCTGGCTTTCATGCCTAAGGTGGGACTAGAACTCACCCTCTCCTGGTGATTGGCCCAAAGCCACCCAGCTGGCTTTCATGCCTAAGGTGGGACTAGAACTCACCCTCTCCTGGTGACTGGTCCAAAGTCATTCAGCTGGCTTTCATGCCCAGGGCGGGACTAGAACTCACCATCACCTGGTAATTGGCCCAGAGTCACTCCATCAGCTTTCATGCCTAAGGTGGAACTAGAATTCACCATCACCTGGTGACTGGTCCAAAGTCATTCAGCTAGCTTTCATGCCCAAGGCAGGACTAGAACTCGCCATCACCTGGTAATTGGCCGAGAGTCACTCTGTCAGCTTTCATGCCTAAGGCGGGACTAGAACTCACCCTCTCCTGGTGATTGGCCCAAAGTCACCCAGATGGCTTTCATGCATTTTGCCAATGAGACCTGCACTCTGTTTATGCCCAGAGACCCTCGGTCTGGGATGCCCGAAACACAGCAAACCTACCTAACAGACAATCTCGATGCTGTTACATAAGAAGATTTTTGTTTATCCTTTAAAAATTGAGGAGGGGGCTTGTTCAAAGCCGGAATCTGACAGCCAAAAGGAGGAGGGGACCCATTAAGGAATTAGCAGTCAAAAGCTGTCAAGCTCCCCCCCCCCTTTTTTTCCTTAATGAGACAGCTCAATTAACCGCCCGAAGGCAACCAGGCATGAAACACAGAAAGACCCGCCCCCCCCACCGCCCCCCATGTCTCCACTGACGGCTTAATTGCCCCCTCCTCTTTTCCCAGGCATCCTATGTCATTTTCACAGGCCCCTCATTATGGGCGGGGAGGTTGGGGGGGGAAGCAAATTCACCCCCAACCTTTCCTTCTCCTCCTTCTTTCTTCTCTTTCTTTTCTTCTTCTCTTCCTCCTTTTCCTTCTCTTCCTCCTTCTCCTGCTCCTTCTCTCTTTTCCTTTTCCTCCTTCTTTCTCCTTCCCATTTTCCATCTACTACTACTCCTTTTCCTCCTCCTTCTCTTCTTCTCCTTCTCCTCCTCCTCTTCTCCTCTTCTTCACTTTCTCCTTCTCCTTCTCCTTCTCCTCTTCCTCCCTCCTCTTCTCCTCCTTCTTCCCCTTCCCCTTCTCCTTCTTTCCTCCCTCTCCTCTTCCTTCTTCTCCTCTTCTCCCCTCCTCTTCTCCTCCTCCTTCTCGTTCTCCTTTCCTCCCCCTCCTGCCCCTCCTCCTCCTCTTCTTCACTTTCTCCTTCTCCTCCTCTTCCTCCCTCCTCTTCTCCTCCTCCTTCCCCTTCTCCTTCTTTCCTCCCCCTCCTCTTCCTTCTTCCCCTCTTCCTTCTCCTTCTTTCCCCCCTCCTCCCCTCCTCCTCCTCTTTTTCACTTTCTCCTTCTCCTCCTCTTCCTCCCTCCTCTTCTCTTCCTCCTTCCCCTCCTTCCTAATTTTTCCTTTTTTTGCACACATAGAAACACACATGCCATATTTTCCAACGTAGGAAACCCGGAATCCTTTATTCCTTCCAGACCTCCTGAAATCAGCACAGGTGGGTTTTAAACTCGAAACTTTCCTTGCCCGGTTTGAGATTATCGGAATCACAGTGGGAGCTCATATTCACGCCATCATTCCAAACTTCAAGTGCATTTCAACCACACTTGTTATTGACGTTCAGAAAAAGACACACACCTACGAAATGCGACGCCGTTAGCTCTCGTTGCAAATCCACACCAACTTCAAACCAACCAGCGACGGCTCCAGAGTGCTTCCCAGCAGCTTCAGACGCTTGGCAACTGACTCGTACTTATGACGATCGTGGCGTCCCTGATCTTGTTTTGGAGACCCTCTTGACCAGCGAAGCTCCAGTCTCCTCGAGAGTAAGGCTTGGGGCTAATTGGCCACTCCCTTAGCCTATTTAAGGAGGAACGCTGACTGAAACAATTTGCAGGGAACAACTTCGTTCACATACCTTCCTGTCTTGTCTTGCTTATCTTATCAGCTTCCTGCAAATTGCTTCTGGGCGTTCTGCCAACCATAGTAAGTTTTCAGTTATTATTCTTTGAATTCTTGGCGGAGGTTAATGCAGTTAATTAACAGCCATTGTTGTAAAAGACTGGTTTATTCAGTAAACTAAGATTTGAACGGACTTTGTGTGTGCTGCGTTCTTTGGGGTCCGTAGCTGGGGCAGAACACACGGGGGAGAAGCCCGATTCACTGAACAACCTGGCTACTAATTTAACTGCTGCAAGCGATTTCACTTAACAACTGCGGCAAGGAAGCTCGCCAAAGGGGGCAAAAACCCACTTAGCCCATGTCTCGCTTAGCGACAGACACGTCGGTCTCGCTTGCGGACGTAAGTCGAGGACCACCTGTCCTCCCGAGATGCGTCAGCAATCCGAGGAGAGAGGAAAAATTTTAAAAAGATCCCTTACCGTAGCCCCCTTGCCCCCTCCCCCTCCCCTCTCCTCCCCTCCTCTTACCGTGCTCTGTGTGTGTGTCTGTGTGTCTGTGTGTTTTAACAAAACAAATCTAGTGAAATTTCTACAGGCCATAAATCTGGCTAAGATTGAACTGCGGCTCGGCCCCCATCAGCAGCCGCCATCCATCTTGCCAACGAAGTTTCATTCCCAAGGAAGAATAAATCGGGCAGGGGGGGTACCTGGTAATTAAATTCCATCCGCCACCAGCTCCGGCCCCAACCAGTCAATGGAAAAACATTTGTCTCGGGAAGCCGCTGCCACCCTTTCTGCAAGTCCAAATCAAAACACCGGCACAAGATTTCCCATCATATGGATTAAAGCCATTGATTACTGTCTGGCCCCATTTATCATGGGAAATAGCTTTATATTGCAAAGTTTAGAGCTCTAATTTGTCATCCGACCCCCTTCCCTGCCGCTAATCATATTTTTATTCAGATTTAATTTGTTGTTGTTGTTTTTTTTTCTATCTCTCTCTCTCTTGGCTTTCGCTTCGCCGTCCCGCACCCTCTTTCTTTGCCCGGCCAAATTTCGGGCGCTCCGGGATTGGATGAACAGTAACAGTAGCAGAGTTGGAAGGGACCTTGGAGGTCATCCAGTCCAACCCCCTGCTCACGCAGGGGACCTGTACTAGGGATTCGAACCGCCGAACTGCCGACCTCTTTGATCGACAAAGCTCAGCGTCTTAGCCACTTGAGCCACCGAGTCAGGATTTGAAAAGGCGCCTGCCGAATTCGGTCACGATGCCAAAGTGAAGTTTGGAGGGGCGGGGGCCAAGCCAGAGGTGAGAAGAGGGGGGTGTCAGGCCAACAGTTGCCCCCCAAATACAATGCAGGTAGTGCTCGACATACAACGGTTCAAAGTTTCAACGGTGCAGGAAAAAGTGACTTAGCATCGTTTTTCATAGTTAGGACCTCTGCAGCAGCATCCCCAGACATTCAGATGTTCGGCAGCTGATTCCTATTTATGACGGTCACAGTGTCCCGGCTGGGGTCACGCGATCCCCTTTTAGCAACCTTCTGACGAGCAAAGTTAGAAGCTGGATTCACTTCACAGCCGTGTGACTCATTTAAAAGCCGTCCAATGGGGCAAAAATACCGTCAGGGTACCGTCAGTCAAATTATGCCGACTGGCGACTCCCAGGGGGAGGGCCTTCTCTGTGGGGGCTCCAACCCTTTGGAATGAACTGCCCCCGGAGATACGGAATATCCCTGATCTCCGTGCTTTCCGCCGTGCCCTCAAGACCCTGATGTTCCAACAGGCAGGGCTAAACATACAAACATGCAAATGATTTTTTAAATGTTATCTAATTCTGGGTTTTATTTAATTGACCAAACTAAGTAACAATTTTAATTAGCAATTTTATGATGTTTGTGTGTCTATATTTTTCTTGACTGTACACCGCCTTGAGTCCTACGGGAGAAAGGCGGTATAGAAATATAATAAATAAATAAATAAATTAAAAAAAAAAAATCTCACTGAACAAATGGAAATTGGGGGTTCCGTTGGGGTCTCGTAAGTCGAGGACAATGAAATAAAGGAAAAAATAAATTTATTTATTTTAAAAATAAATAACCCACACCAAAGATGTTTTACCGAAGATGTCCACGTTTTTTTTTTTAAGTGGTCCCTGCTATCCGTGTCTTGAAGGATCTGCAGCTGGGGCTAAGGAATAAAACTAATCTCCGTGCCATTAAAGGAAAAAAAAAAATCACCTTATGTTACAAATGAAAATAGATGTGGCTCTTTTTACTGATTCATCATACCTGATAGATATTATGGGCATTATGGTTCAAAGCCTCTGAGGAATATCTGTTAGGGGAAGAAGAGAAAACCCTCGAAAACAAACAGGCAAGGACAGGTAGATCAAAATAAATCCGGACTGTTTTATTGTCAGTATAACTAAGGCGGTTTCCCCTACCTGATAAGATGAAAATATATATATTTAACATCCATAAAATAAATAAATGTATATGTATGTGTGTGTGTGTGTATAATGGATGTTAAATATACATATATATATTTAACATAAATATATATTTATAAATACATTAATTAATAATAAATATATATATATTTAACATCCATAAACATCATACATACATATATATATATACCGCTCAAAAAAATAAAGGGAACACAAGCAGAAGACATCCGAGATCTGAATGAATGAAATAGCCATATTAAATACTTTGTTTTTTACATACAGTAGTTTATACACTGCTCAAACAACTAAAGGGAACACAAAACTACTGTAGGTAATGAACAAAGTATTTAATAAGGCTATTTCATTCATTCAGATCTCGGATGTCTTCTGCTTGTGTTCCCTTTATTTTTTTGAGCAGTATTTAAGTATTTGAGCAGTACTATATATATTTAAAGTGTTTTTCTGTCAAAGCACCTGATCTACCCCATTATGGGAGGGAGCATCCTGCCTTCCTAATATGCAGGCAGCCCAAGTTCGAATCCAAGTAAGGGTATGGCTAGCTGATGAGAGCTAAATAGCTTGAAATAGATCTATACTAGTCTCCCTTTATTTCTTTATCAGCGAAATATAAATTTGGTATTAAAAATGGTTTGTTGTGAATGCAGCTGCTTGAGGGCTCCTGGATTGGAGCTGAAAGGCGAAAGGGAAGCAGAAGGTTCCCTCCCACACGTTGGGGTCTACCTCTCCCCCCCTCTCTCTATATGTGTGTGTGTGTGTGTGTGTGTGTGTATGTATATATATATATATATATATATATATATATATATATATATATATATATATAGAGAGAGAGAGAGAGAGAGAGAGAGAGAGAGAGAGGGAGGGAGGGAGGGAGGGAGAGAGGGTGGGGATGGGAGAGAGAGAAAAAAACAGAAAGGAAGCTAAAGAGAGATAACTGTATGTATATATATACTGTATATATGTTTTCTGTATGTATATATATGTACATATATATACATTTCCCCCAAAGCATACAGTTCTTTACATCAATTCCCCCAAGAGGTTTTTTTTTAAAAAAACAAACCCTCAATTTTCTTTGATATCGATCGTTGTTCCATACATTTGCTTAATTAGATTCTCCCAGAACAGAATTTCTCAACCTTGGCAGCTTAAAGATGCGTGGACTTCAACTCCTAGAATTCCAGCTGTGCTGTTTGGGGAATTCTGGGAGCTGAAGTCCACACATCTTCAAGCTGCCAAGGTTGAGAAACACAGCTCCAGAAAATACAGGCAAATAAGATCTAGAAGAGATCCCCATCTGGAACCACAGAACTCATGTTCTTCTCAAAATCTGATCCCAGAATTTCTGGCAGCCTATTTCCCCTGTATAATTACAAATCTTCTCCATCATCATTCTTGGTAGCTGTCCAAAAATTCCATCTTCTTTGAGCTCTTACGTTGCAGTTGTAGGTTCTTGCTCTGTTCCAGCTGTAAGACTGAAGTCTGCAGGTCCACCAGAATATGGAGTGTGCTACCAACTTCAGGATACTTCTGGTTCCAGAGTCATAGCCTTCTTCTGTCTGCTCTCCGTATTTAGGTGTCCATCTACTGTACGACATTCAGATGAAAGAGAGAAGGTTCCCCATGTCCCTTTCTACATCATGAACTGATTAGAGCTTGACAGGACACTTGTCTTTGATCGACGGTCCTCCAGCAGGACCTGTCACAACAGGAAAGTTTATTGTCCTTGAGCCAAGCGCCAGGCGATGAGAAGGTCCCTCAAAGTATGGCCACGTTCTTGGCTTGGTTTTGAGAGTGATGCCACTTTCCTGGAAATGCAGACATCTGCTCTGCTGTAAATTCTTAATGACCCGGTTTAATGGAACACAAAAAATGGGAAACTCCAGCTTGGTTGAAGGTCACTTCCCTGCCACGGTGGAGAAAAATGGGACTGAGGGTCTCATCATGTTTTTGACCTTCAGATTCTGGGCAGGGATGGGGGAAGCCAGACGGGAGGTGGGGAGACAAAAAGAGACAAATTAGTGGTGGAAGAGAGACAGGAAGGTCCATCCGATGAAGCTGTGTGGTTTTGTGGGTTTTTTGGAGAGGGGAACACAGGTTGCACATCGGAACATGGAGCTACTGTAGGTCCCACCTGCAGTCTTCAAGTGACAGCTCCATATCTCAAAGGTGCTTTTTTTTTCAAGAGGCAACTGGACTTTCTGGATTTTGCTTTGAAGACGTTTCGCTTCTCATCCGAGCAGCTTCTTCAGCTTTAATGGATCCTAGATATGAACCTCTAAAAGGATGCAGATGTCCAGCTGTCTGCAAGGAGTGTAAATCCTTCCGTTCCCCACCATCCAACCAGAGCTGAAGAAGCTTCTTGGGTGAGAAGCGAAATGTCTTTGAAGAAAAAACAACAACAGAAGTCCAGTTGCCTCTTGAAAAAGCACCTTTGGGACAACCATGACCTGGATGACTGAGAATCTCCATAGCTCCATGAGTAACCTCCCTTAGAACTGGCCTCCTTCAATGGATGGAAGAAGACCAAGGAGGGGAGTATCTGGAAGATCTCATTAAGGATCTTCTCCTTACTGTCCCTCAAAACTGATTTAAGCACTGCTCCTTCCAACCTTCTCTTAGGCTTGGTCCTAGAATACTAGAGGGACATGTTCTTAAGAGTTCTAGAGTTGGGCTTGGTCAGAGTCCTAGAACTGGGCTCTATGACTGAGCCCAGTTCCTAGGAATATGACCAAGCCCAACCCTAGGATTCTAAAGGACCATAGCTTAAATCTGGGCTTGGTCTTAAAGAGTTGGGTTTGGTCTTAGAGTCCTAGATCTAGGCTTGGTCTTAGAGAGTTGATACTCTCTAAGGAAGAGATGGTAGTGAATGTCCATCCTAGGAAGGGTGGTAGATACCAGCTTGGATGCCATTTTGCCCCACCCAACCACCATCCTGGAAACAATTTGGACAGGAGCATTTGGATGCTTTCCAAGCACAGGAGAAGAGGAGAAGGACGGAGCAGAACATCTGGAAATGTGGGGGACTTGTATTCCCGGCACATCTGGATGGGGTCAACTTGAAGAAGAACCATCCTGAAGCCAAATCTAGCTTTCTCCACTGCTATGATCCAGATGTACTAGGAATGGAGAAGCTCCCAATGCTCCTGGCCCCTGGGCTGGAGCACCAAGATGGGGATAGTAATCCCTGTAGGGCAGGGGTGGGCTTCAAAAATTTTAGCAATGGGTTGTCTGCCCGGTTGCTGGGTGGACGTGGCCTTGGTGGGCATGGCCTAGTCGGCCTCCTGCGCCACAGCCGGGAGGGGGGGAAAGTTTTTGCCCTCCCCGGGCTCTGGAGGCTTTCCTCGAGTCTCTGGGAGGGCGAAAACGGCCTCCCCAGGCCCCAGAGGCCCTCTGGAGGCCGGAAATGGGCCTGTTTTCAGCCTTCCAGAACTTCTAGTAGTTTCATTTTTTGCCCTCCACGAGCCTCTGCGCGCACCCTGCACCTACCTGCATCCAAAACGGGCCGCATGGGGTCTCCTGGGAGTGGAGGGGAAGGGTAGTCGGGGCCAGCCAGGAGTGGGATTTGGGGGTTCTCCGAACGGCACAGAATCTTAGCTAGAGGTTCTCCCGAACCTCCAGCGGCCCACCCCTGCCATAGGGTGATCTCAATGGGCCAAGCTGGGCCTGTCTGTACCCGTTCTCCACCCCCCACTTCCCACCTCCCCAGTTGCTTTGCCTCCAGCCTCTCGGCTTCTTCTCACTTTCTCTCTCTAGCACTTTTAATTTTCCAGGCTGAGCTCAACTCCTGGGTCAATCGTAACATTTTTCTTCTCGACTGTCAGCTGAGCCGTCGTGCTGAGCCAGAGAGAGGCAAAGCCCAATCAACCGCTCTATGGATTGAAATCGTTGTTTACGGCTGGGGGACCATTGATCACTTAAATGGCTTTATGTTAATGAAGGCGGTCTTCGCTTCCATTATTCTTAGCCGCCTTCTGAAAACCTTTGACAGGTGCCGCAAAGCTGCAAGTCAGCCTCACTCTCCCTCTCTCTCTCTCTCTCTCTCTCTCCTCAACCCCCCCAGCCCCTCCTCGCCTTCAAAACTCTTCTTTTCGGTGGCTTTGAAGCCCTCTCTCATTTTACAGAACACCCAAATATATATGGCAACAATAAGAAATAAATCCAGACCCAAAGAATAGAAAAATAAATATTTCCTCCCCCGAAAAAGCATCTCTTAAGAAGCTCTGGATTTGAACTGAAAATATAGGTCATGGATTAGATGGGCTGGAGATGAAGACACAGAGAAGGGGGGAAGGTTCTCCTGAACGTGGGCTCTGGAGAGAGGTTGAATAGGACCTCTGTTGGGGGTCCCAGACTGGAAAACAACTTAAGAGTACTGTATCTCTCCATCCCATCACGTTGACCTTCCGTGGAGGATGAAGGATGTGAGAGAGAACCCCCAAAAAAACCCATCCCAGGTTCCATCATGGTCTCATCTTCAGTGGTTCTCCATGAAAGATCGGATCGGAGCGCTTTCCAAATTGCGTGGTTGACGCTGCAGAATTCCCAGAGACAGAGAAAGACAAACACCTTGGTGGAAGCACTTCAAGCTGCATTTACTCTAGTGCTGACATAAGAAGGAGAAGCGGAGGCGTCTGGAAAGGGACGTTTGACTTTTCACCTACTTATTTTCCCTGGAGATAATATCCCCTAGGAGATGGGAGGGGAGGGGGGAAATTCCTGTGAGCTGGAGCAGTAGATTAGGGGTAGAGTGACTTGGAAGATGGCCAATGAGTGCAGAGGAGTGGGGAAAGGAAAGGGAGGGTTTTGGGTCAGGAAGTCAGTGTTGGCTTCGATGGTGTCGGAGTTAGAATGCCGTGCTTAAAAAATAGCAGTTTTTCATCAAAGACTTTGTTTGAAATGCAATTTATTTGAGACAACCTCGAAACTTGACAGGCAACCATGAAGAGGGGTGGCCTTCTTCTGGGCTCCAGAAAGCCCAACCTGAATTCTTATCATCTGTCTTTGCTTTTTTTTTTTTTCCCCAGCATGAATTAATTTTCCCAGCATTAAGCAGGACAAGAAGCAACGGATGGAAACTAACCAAGGAGAGAACCAACCTTGAATTAAGGATAAAGTTCCTGGCAGTTAGGACAATTCATCAGTGGAACAACTTGCCTCCAGAAGCTGTAGATTAGGGGTCTGCAACCTTAAACACTCAAAGAGCCATTGGGACCCGTTTCCCACAGAAAAGAAAACACCGGGAGCCACAAAACCCTTCCCGTGCCTGACTAGCATATGTAGTTGAATGAAACTTTCTGTTTTCTTCTGAAACTTTTCTTTTCTTGGATTTATCCATGGTTGGCCTACCGGAGGTTGAAAAGCTCAATAAATCACGTGCCGGCGGGTGTCGCACATTGGCGGTTGTGATGCATATTTTGAGTGACAGGGAGCCCCAGCAGAGAGGTGAAAGAGCCACATGCAGCTCCAGAGCTGCAGGTTGCTGACCCCTGTTGTAGGTGCTCCAAATACGGGAAGTTTTGAAGAAGAGATTGGATAACCATTTGTCTGAAATGGTACAGGGTTTCCTGCCCAAGCAGTGGGTTGGACTAGAAGACCTCCAAGGTCCCTTCCAACTCTATTATTCTATTCTATTCTATTCTATTCTATTCTATTCTATTCTATTCTATTCTATTCTATTCTATTCTATTCTATTCTATTCTATTCTATTCTTCTTGACTCTTCCTCCTCTTCCTCCTCTTCCTCCTCTTTCTCCTTCTCTTCCTTTCTCCTCCTCTTCCTCCTTCTCTTTCTCCTCCTCCTCTTTCTCCTCCTCCTCCTTCTCCTCCTTTCCGTCTTCCTCTTCTTCCTTTCCTTATTCTCTTCCTCCTTCTTTTCCTCCTTCTTCTGCACCTTCTTTTTCCTCCTCTTTCTCCTCTTTCTCCTCCTCCTCCTTCCCCTTTTCCTCTTCTTCCTTTCCTTCTTCTTTCCCTCCTTCTTTTCCTCCTTCTTCTGCACCTCCTCCTTTTCTCTTTCGTTTTTCTCTTTCTCCTTCCCATTTTCCTCCTCCTCCTCCTCCTCCTCCTCCTCCCCTCCATACCCATGCACAGAAGACGGAGGGTTTTTTTTTTCCTTCCATCCCTTCCCCCCCCCCCCAAAGTGTACAGGCCCGGCATTTTGGATTCAGCAGCCTCCTCATTGAAACAATAGTCTTTTTGACAGAGGCTACAGCATTTGCGGGGAGTGGGGTGGGGGGGAAAGAGACCCCTCTGGTCTTTTCGCAGCCCCTCTCTCAAACTAATTGTACAGCGTCTGCCCTTTGCAAATGAAGGGGGTTTTGAGTTTCAACCAGCTCCTTAAACGAGGCTATTTGTAATGTTTGGTTTGGCAGTTAACAGAGCCAGCCGAGGAAGGAGCAAATGCCCGGGGGTCACTCTTAGGCCCCCCCCCTCCTCCTTTTCCTTGTCGCCTGCCTAGGTGCCCGGTCATTGCAATGACCTTCCGCTTCCTGTATTTAGTCTGGTTTAGCAAAGGCAGGGCAATTAGGTTAACCGAACCAGGAGGTCATGGGGTGGAGAGGGGGGCATCCCCTCCAGAGACCCAGGGCTGGCTGGTCTGCCCCATCTAGAAGGCAATAGGGCTAACCAGGTTCGTACTAACCATACCTGATCATATATGTCCAAAGGGGAAAAAATATATATACTGGACAAAAGTACATCCATGGTTAGAAAAAAAATGGTATAGCTTTACCACCCAGAAATATTCTCGTTGGGTATTTTACCAGAAAAGTATACAATAAAGGGAATGCTTATTTAATTTTCCATGCATTAACAGCGGCGAGAATTACTTTCGCACAAGAGTTGGAAAAATGAAGAGATCCCGACAGATGGAAAAAAATAATAATAACAAAAAATATTAGAACGCGCAGAGATGGATAGATTAACGCTCAAAATAAAGGAGAAGGAAGAAACAGAATACTTTTGAACATGGGACTCGTTTTACCAAGGGTTAGCTGACAGAAACAGAAGTTAGAAATTTAAAAGTTTAAGAGAACGATTAACTATATCATGAAGAACTATTAGTATGGATAAGCAAATACGATTATTACTATGTGATTATCATCAATGCTATGAATATTGTTGTTCTTATTTCTATTATTATTATTTTTCAAAACCGTCTGTACCCAGACAACACACTGTTCATGTAGATATTGATTTATGTTTACTAAAGAAAAATGTATAAATAAATAATAATATATAAAATAGAAGACAATAGGGCTACCGTTGGGGGCCGGGCAGGGCAGGATGTCTGAAGTCTCGTTGTGAAGTTGCAATGGAGGCTCCCTGGGTCTTATCAAAGCCTCTTTGTACCTTCTGAAGGACGGCTCTGGAATAGTTGGGGTGACAAGCTGACCTTGGGGTCCTGAGGATGAACTCTCGAGAAGGCAGATTAGGTGACCGGGGGAAATCCATTCTGAATAATAGAATAACAGAGTTGGAAGGGAAATCAGCCTCTTGCCCCCACAACAATCTGGTTTTTACCGACCTCGGAAGGACAGAAGGCTGAGTCAACCTTAAGCTGGTGAGAATCGAACTGCTGGCAGTCGGCAGAGTTAGCCTGTAATACTGCATTCTAATCACTGCATACCAAAGGAGGGAGGGAGGGAGGGAGGGAGGGAAGAAGGAAGGAAGAAAGGAAGGAAGGAAGGAAGGAAGGAAGGAAGGAAGGAAGGAAGGAAGGAGAAGGGAAAAAGGAAGAGCAATAGCACTTAGACTTATATACTGCTTCACTGGGCATTACAACCCCCTCTAAGTGGTTTACAGAGTCAGCATAGTGCCCCCAGCAATCTGGGTCCTCATTTTATCGAACTCAGAAAGATGGAAGGCTGAGTCAACCTTGAGCTGGTGAGAATCGAACTCCTGGCAGTCGGCAGGACTGCCGACAGTCAGTCCTTACTTTTACTTTTACTGTAAAATTACGTACAAAATTATTCTAATCATATTCTTTACAATCATCAAATCTATATAACTCTGACAGTAATACACATGTCTATATTAAAGTATATTCTTTCATTATTTAATTGCTCGGTGTTTCAATATGTTATTACAATGCCAATCACTTTCTGATTGGCAAAGACAATGGGGGAAATTCAGACTCACTTAGTAACAACCGGGTTACTAACCTAACAACCTCAGTGATTCACTTAACAACGGTGGGTAGAAAAATGGTAAATTGGAGCAAAATTCACTTCAGGAATGTCTGTCTGGGCAACAGACGTTTTGGGCTCGAATGTGAGGATTACCCATACATACAATCCAGCTGACCTCAGTCCAGTGTCCTTCCCCAGCCCGGATCTGGCCAAAGAATCGGACCCCAGAGCAGCCGGACTATCCAAGCCAGGCATCATTCCGGTCTCAGAGAGGCGACAATGAAAAGGGCATTTGATTCGTCCCCTTTCCTGCAGAGCACATGAAAGCATCAGGTGATAAAGAGACAACGGCTTGTCCTGGGGGACCCGCCATCCACACACAGGACGTTGTGTGTGACATTTGTGGCTGTGGTTGCAGCATGTTAAATAGCCAGAAGCTGAAGACAAATTTCCCTGCAGTTGTGTTGGGCCGCTGGGCAGACCAGCCCAAAGCTCTGATGGCCAAGATGGTTGGGTTTAAAAAAGCCATTTGTGTGTGTGTGTGTGTGTGTGTGTGTATGTGTCCCTAAGCCTGAGATAGGCAGGAGAACAGCTTAGCTGCTATCTCGCTCTCCTTTTGTACTAGCAGTCTTATATTGGTATCCTAAATGTTTAGGAAAAAAAGCTACCATCCAGGGAAGTTTGAAAGCCACGGAAAAAGTTAAAAAAAACAAAACTAAATCAAGATGGCAGGATAAAAGCTCCAGCTGGTTTTTATTTGTGTCACACATAAAAAGCAGGTGGAGCTTCCATGGCACCATTGTCGCTGCCATCTCGTGTTTTGGTACTATATATATGGAGACCCTTGGTGGTGTCCCATTTAAATACGGTGTGTCAGGGTTTTACGAGTTGACACAGTGATGGTTCAAGAAGGAAGGAGAAGGGGAAGGAGATGGAAGCGAAGGCGGAGACGGAGAAGGAGAAGGGGGAGAAGGAGAAGGAGAAGGAGACGGAGACATAGACGGAGAAGGAGAAGGAGAAGGAGAAGGAGAAGGAGAAGGAGACAGAGAAGAAAGAGAAAGGGAAGGGGAAGAAGGAGGAGGAGGAGCGGGGAAGGGGATGGGGATGGGGAAGGAGACAGAGAAGAAGGAGGAGGAGGAGGAGGAGAAGGGGAAGGGGAAGGAGAAGGAGAAGGAGAAGGAGAAGGAGAACGAGACGGAGACGGAGAAAGAGAAAGAGACAGAGAAAAAAGGAGAAGAAGATGGGGATGGGGACGGGGATGGAGAAGAAGGAGAAGGGGAAGGGGAAGGAAGATATAAGGAAGAAGAGAAGGAAAAAAGAGAAGAGAAGGAAGAAAGAAAGAGGAAGGAGGGGGAGAAGGAGAAGAAAGTTATAAGGAAGAAGGAAGGAGAAGAGGAGGGGGAAAGAAAAGGAAGGAGGAAAAAATAGAAAGGAGAAGGAAGAGAAGAAAGATATAAGGAAGGAGAAGAGGGAAAAAGAAGAGAAGGAAGGAGGAAAAGGAAGAAGAAGAAGAAGAAGAAGAAGAAGAAGAAGAAGAAGAAGAAGAAGAAGAAAGAAGAAGAAGAAGAAGAAGAAGAAGAAGAAGAAGAAGAAGAAGAAACGGGAAAAGAGGAAGAGAAGGAGAAAGTTTTCTGTTCTACTTTCTCGCCCAATCCTTTTTTTATTTTTTTTTTCCCCCACTTTAAACGAGAGGACAGAAACATGTCATTAAATACAATGAGGCAGTTTAATCAGGTTTGCTCGAAATAAAAAATATAGAGCCTCTCGCTCCCAAGATTTGAATGAAAGGTTTTAGGAGCACCAGCATCAAAGCCTGGTTGCCTTTTGAAGTTCGTAATCCCTTTTGGAGAATCATATTTGGGGCATAAAAGCTCACAATGGAAGGAGCTATGGAGGTCAGGGCCTTGGATGTCATCTCCCCCCCGAGATGTCTCTATTATATCGGCTGCCTTCGTCTTCCGGGGCTTCTCAATCCGCCTTTTGTTGGCCAAGGTCCCCACCGTTATCGTGTTATGGGAAGCTGGGGTGAGACGGGGCGGGGGAGGGACGGGGGTGAGGGGGGGAAGAGAAGGCCACTGGGGATGATGGCAGGTCTACCAAGGAGGATGGAGAAGATGGCGAGGAGGGTCTTTGGCTTAGCCCCCCACCCCCCTCACCCCCACCCCACCCCGATCTGTCTGGATGCAAAGAACCAGCAGAAGAATAGAATAGAATAGAATAGAATAGAATAGAATAGAATAGAATAGAATAGAATAGAATAGAATAGAATAGAATAGAATAGAATAGAATAGAATAGAATAGAATAGAATAATGAAGAATGGAATGGAATGGAATGGAATGGAATGGAATGGAATGGAATGGAATGGAATGGAAGAATGAAGAATGAAGAATGAATTTAGGAGAGGACAGGAGAGGACAGGAGAGGAGAGGAGAGGAGAGGAGAGGAGAGGAGAGGAGAGGAGAAGAGAAGAGAAGAGAAGAGAAGAGAAGAGAAGAGAAGAGAAGAGAAGAGAAGAGAAGAGAAGAGAAGAGAAGAGAAGAGAAGAGAAGAGAAGAGGGTAGGATAGAAGAGGGTAGGATAGAATGGAATGGAATGGAATGGAATGGAATGGAATGGAATGGAAAGGAAGAATGATGAATTTAGAAGAGAAGAGAATGAAGAATTTGGAAGAGAAGAGAGAAGAATGAAGAAGATAGGATAGGATAGGATAGGATAGGATAGGATAGGATAGGATAGGATAGAGGAGAGGAGAGGAGAGAAGAGAAGAGAAGAGAAGAGAAGAGAAGAGAAGAGAAGAGAAGAGAAGAGAAGAGAAGAGAAGAGAAGAGAAGAGAAGAGTTGGAAGGGATCTTGGAGATCTTCTAGTCCAACCCCCTGCGGTCATTGAGCAAATCTGATCCCTCCCATCAACTTTGCTCATCAGAAACCGTCTGGGAAGGTTGCAAAAGGGTGATCACGTGACCTTGGGACAATGCAACCGTCACAAATACAGGTCAGTTGGCAAGCGTCCAAATTTCGATCCCGCGATCCCAGGTACCGTGGTCGTTAAGTGTGAAAAACGGTCCTAAGTCATTGTTTTCCCCCCAGGGCTTGTTGAAACTTTGAATGGCCACTAAATGAACAGTTGTGTAACAGCCCTGAGAAAACTGAACAAACGTCTCACTTAGCGACAAGGCTCGATGGGGGCCGTAAGTCGAGGACCCGCTGCATTTTGCCTGCCGACGACCTGGAAATTACCTTTCGGTCTGTCGTTTTTTTTTCAAGTGTTCGTTCACGCTGCTGTTTGGCATTCACTGAATTTGCTTTTTTAAAAAAAAAAAAAACAGGATTGCATGATAGATATTTTTGCTACCTCCCTGATAGTTATCCTGGCAGGATATAAAGATTTCAAATGAATAAATAAACAGATAATTAAAGCCTGGGCACAGCACGGTTTTTTTATAATTTAATTTATAAAGCCTATTAGTGGCTTCTGTGTTAAAAACGCACATATACCGCAACACACATGCACACGTGCCACGCGCACCTACGCACACACGGATGCACACGTCATTTTAACACCCATCTCTGGCTTGGCAGTTTAACCTTCTTTCTGTGTTTCTTTTGTCTGTTGCTTTAAAGGGATCTGGCCCGAGCCTAGGGACGTTGTTGGCTGGGAATGATGGGGTTGGTAGTCCCAATGTATCCATGGGGAGGCCCCTAGTTGGATCTGGGCCAGGGTAAAGAGTAAGAGGGATTAGGACAATTAAATTAAATTAAATTAGGTCTGATTAAAACCTAGGATGCATCTCTAGGTGAGAACAGCAGATAGGAAGGTCGAAAGGACAAAGGGAAAAGTCTCTATTTTGGGCTCAGCAAAAAATTCAGCTATTATTCTGGATTCACCTAATAGCTGTCATTAATCTGACTTTAGACCAGGGTTTCTCAACCTTGGCGACTTTAAGCCGGATGGACCTCAAATCCCAGAATTCCCCAGCCAGCTAGCTGGCTGGGGAATTCTGGGATTTGAAGTCCATCCGGCTTAAAGTCGCCAAGGTTGAGAGAAACACTATAAATTTGCAAAACTAGCCAGCTGGGGAATTCTGGGATTTGAAGTCCATCCGGCTTATAGTCACCAAGGTTGAGAGAAACACTTGCAGACCTGGGGAATTCTGGGAATGGAAGTCCATCCAGCTTAAAGTCACCAAGATTGAGAAACACTCCTTTAGAAATTAGAATTTAGTGTGTTTTTCCAGTCCAACTTCCACCGGTGGCAGCGACAAACTCACAAACAGCCCCCCCCCCCCACAAAAAAGGCCGACTCCTTCTCCTCTCATTGATCCCCTGACTTTCAAAGGTAGCTTGCTCTTAAACTCGGAGATCCCTTTTAGCCCCTGTAGCAAATCTGATCTCTTCAAACCCCAGAGAGGTTTCCCTCTTTTTATAAACACACACAGCCGCGGGTAGAAAGCAGCATTAAGAGTTGTGCTGCAGGGCACAACTTCCCCCGTTGCTCGCCTGCATCTATTTAAGAAGCTCATGGTTCCCTTTCCCCCCCCCCCCCGCTTTCCCCCTTCGTCCGTGGCAGCCGTCCTTCCTCCCAGGAGCCTGCCTTGAGCGATGTAAATAAATAGCAAAAAAAAAAAAAAAAGATGTATATTTCTTGCCTTTTCATAACTGGTCATCTGTACCCGAGGATGTTGTTTCGTCTTCCAGTAAGCCGGCATTTTATCCAAGTTTCCCAGCTCCAGGGATGCATGCTTCCAGGAGTAAAGTATTAGTAGTACCCATTTTATACAGCCTTCGTAAGGCCGCATCTGGAATGCTGCATGCAGTTCTGTTCACCGTGTTCCAAAAACAGATGTTGAGACTTTGGAAAAAGTGCAGAGAAGAGCAACTAAAACGATTAAAGGCCTGGAGCAGGGGTGAAATCCAGCAGGTTCTGACAGGTTCTGGAGAACCGGTAGCGGAAATTTTGAGTAGTTCGGAGAACCGGCAAATGCCACCTCTGGCTGGCCCCCAAGTGGGGTGGGAAGGGAGATTTTGTAATATCCTTCCCTCAGGAGTGGGGAGGGAATGGGGATTTTGCAGTATCCTTCCCCTGGAGTGGGGTGGGAAGGGAGATTTTGCAAAATCCTTCCTCCAGGAGTGGGGAGGGAATGGGGATTTTGCAGTATCCTTCCCCTGGAGTGGGGTGGGAATGGCGATTTTGCAATATCCTTCCTCCAGGAGTGGGGAGGGAATGGGGATTTTGCAGTATCCTTCCCCTGGGGTGGGGTGGGAATGGGGATTTTGCAGTATCCTTCCCCCAGGAGTGGGAAGGGAATGGGGATTTTGCAGTATCCTTCCCCCAGGAGTGGGGAGGGAATGGCGATTTTGCAATATCCTTCCCCTGAAGTGGGGTGGGAATGGCGATTTTGCAGTATCCTTCCCCCAGGAGTGGGGAGGGAATGGGGATTTTGCAATATCCTTCCTCCAGGAGTGGGGAGGGAATGGCGATTTTGCAATATCCTTCCCTGAAGTGGGGTGGGAATGGCGATTTTGCAGTATCCTTCCCCAGGAGTGGGGAGGGAATGGAGATTTTGCAATATCGTTCCCCTGCCATGCCCACCAAACCACGCCCACCAAGCCTCTCCTTGCCCACCAAGCCACGCCCACAGAAATTTGGATTTCACCACTGGCCTGGAGGCTAAAACATATGAAGGACAGTTGCAGGATTTGGGTTCGGCTAGTCTACAGAAAAGGAGGAACTAGAGGGGACGTGACAGCAGGATTCCAGTATTGGAGGGGCTGCTCCAAAGAAGAGGGGGTCAAGCTATTCTCCAAAGCACCTGAAGGCAGGACAAGAAGCAACAGATGGAAACTAATCCAGGAGAGAAGCAACCTGGAATGAAGGAGAAATTGCCTGACAGTGAGGACAATAAACCATAACAGAGTCAGAAGGGACCTTGGAGGTCTTCTAGTCCAACCCCCTGCCCAGGCAGAAAACCCTACACCACTTCAGACAAATGGTTATCCAACATCTTCTAAAAAACCTCCAGTGTTGGAGCATTCACAGCTTCTGGAGGCAAGTTGTTCCACTGATTAATTGTTCTCACTGTCAGGAAATTTCTCCTTAGTTCTAAGTTGCTTCTCTCCTTGATTAGTTTCCACCCATTGCTTCTTGTCCTGCCTTCAGGTGCTTTGGAGAATAGCTTGACTCCCTCTTCTTTGGGGCAGCCCCTCGAATTCTGGAACAAGCAAGAGAATTCCTGGTATCTTCTGCACACCTTGGTGATGAAGGTGAGATCAGAAGTGGGACAGCTCGGTTGACGCAATATTATCCTACCCAACCAAGTTAATATGGAGTCAACCACACACATACATACACAGATACAAACCCTCTCTCTCTCTCTCTCTCTCTCTCTCTCTCTCTCTCTCTCTCTCTCTCTCTCTCTCTCTCTCTCTCTGTCACACCACACACACACACACACAACATACACACACACACACAAAACCGTTTCTGCTCCATTCCAGCTTTTTTTAGAAACCCACCTGGAAAACACCCAAGCCACCAGAATCGGTTCCAAATATCCAGTTTTTCTAATTTGACATTTCCTTGGAAGACAAGCAATGCCATCTTTCTCTCTCTCTCTCTCCTTTGCAGCAACTTTTCCTTTTTTCCCCCAAACGAGATGCAGGTTGGGTACCAGATCTTGGAGGGCTTGTCTGTAGAATGGCCTGAGAAGATATCGTGGTTTCCAGGCGCCCCCCGGTGGCTAACAGGAGAAAAGCAGCCTGAAGTCCTAAAACTCTGCTTTGGTCATCCATAACTATGTTAACTCTGGACCTGAATGTTGGGTTGAGTACTTGGGAGATGAAGAGTTGTGAGTCTGGTGACCTAAAGCAGATTTTATATGAGGGGTCCTTGGTCGTCTCTGAACTTGGTTGCTCTCTTGCAGACATGTCATTACCTATCTAGGTAAAATCATCAGTGCAAGAAGGATTACAGAGAGGAGGAGGAAGAGGAAGAGGAAGAGGAAGAGGAAGAGGAGGAGGAGGAGGAGGAGGAGGAGGAGGAGGAGGAGGAGGAGGAGGAGGAGGAGGAGGAGGAGGAGGAGGAGGAGGAGGAGGAGGAATGCAGGGTCCTTGGTGCTGTCTGAGCTTGGTTGCTTTCTTGCAGATGTGCCATTATCTATCTAGGTAAAATCATCAGTGCAAGAAGGATTGCAGAGAGGAGGAGGAGGAGGAGGAGGAGGAGGAGGAGGAGGAGGAGGAGGAGGAGGAGGAGGAGGAGGAGGGAGGAGGAGGAGGTGGAGGAGGAGGAGGAATGCAGGGTCCTTGGTGTTGTCTGAGCTTGGTTGCTTTCTTGCAGACGTGTCATAACCTATCTAGGTAAAATCATCAGTGCAAGAAGGATTGCAGAGAGGAAGAGGAGGAAGAGGAAGAGGAGGAGGAGGAGGAGGAGGAGGAGGAGGAGGAGGAGGAGGAGGAGGAGGAGGAGGAATGCAGGGTCCTTGGTGCTGTCTGAGCTTGGTTGTTTTCTTGCAGACGTTTCATGACCCAACTAGGGAACATCATCAGCACTAGGAGGGAGTGCGAGTTGTGGAATGAAGGAGAAAAAGAAGAGAGGAGGAAGAGAAGGAGAAGAGGGGAGACGAAGAGGAGGAAAAAGAAGACTATAGGTCGTAGGTGCTCTCTCAGCTTGGTTGTTTTCTTGCAGATGTTTTATTACCTATCTAGGTAACATCATCAATGCATGAAGGGGAGTTGGGTTTGCAGAGAGGAGGAGGAGGAGGGGAAAAAAGAAGACTTCAATGCCCATTTTGTGACCTCACAACACGAAGGATGATAAAAACATCAAAACGGCTCTTGCAGGTCCAGAGCTCAATGTCATATTTTCTACAATTTGAATTTGGGCTTTCTGTGACTCCCCACACACCCCCACCCCATCCTTTACAAGCCATGGTTTATTGCTTTGTAGGGTTAGGGCAGTCCCAGTTAATTGAAGCTGAAGCCTTCGACTGTGATTGGTGCAAAGGGCGAATGAAGGCTTGAAACAGAAGTTTCACGAAATGGCAATTTAACCACCTAAGACCCAATCTAAGCCTGGCCTGTTCTTGGCCCAGTCTAACCCTGGATTACTGTGAATGTCGGAATGTTGCCGGGTTAAAACCGGGTCTCCAAACAGAAAGGCTGAATCCAGATGTAAGTTGACTGGCTGGTCCCTTGATTACAAGAACGGGAAGCTGATTAAACCACGTTAAAGTGGGATTAATGTGCAATTTGTGGAGATCCACTGAGATTCTCCGGAATTTAAATGATGCCCCCAAGTCTTATTGCCATGTTAATATGGGGGGAATATTTTTTTATTTTTTTAAAAAAAAAATCTGTTCGCAGTTCCATGGGTATTTGGGCCGGAAGAAGGCATTCCACAGCATTTAAAGATATGGTTTAATTTACTCTTAGGTTTGGCTGGAAATCACCAAATCACCCCTTTGGGGGCACAAATCAGATATCCTTGCCAATTAATCCCATTTGGGGAGGGGGTCTTCTCCTCCAGAGAGCCAGCTCTTCTTCCTTTTCAACCCCTTTGGAGCTTGAAAGCGTTCCCCGTCTTGTCTAATTCCATGTGACACCCATGACCGAAAAACTCTACCTCCAGAATAGGCGGTTTCTATGGCTTTAATTGGGGACATTTCTTCCTTAATTCGCTTTAATTAGACAAATTGGCCGTGGCCTCCAGCAATGGCAGAGAGGCCCTCACGGTGGAAGTCGGGAGGTTAATAGCAGCTAAAAATAGCTCCTGGATAAGGGCCCCCGAGTTGCAACGGGGAGCAAGTGACATTCCTTCCTACTAAGAGGTGGAAGGTGGGTGGCTGGTGAGGTTCTGGAGGGCACGTTGTGTTTAAACTCGATGCTCCTGATTTGGTCGGCTGCCAAGTAAACAGGCCATCTTCTCAAAACGTTTAGCGGAACGTCTAGCCAAAGTTGGACCTGAATTTTTTGAACATCCAGGGAGGATTGCGTAGAGTTTCCTCCTACAGGGTGTAGAACAAGAAGGCAGATGAGTAGCAGCTGTTCAAAGGTATCATCCAGGGGTGAAATCCAGCAGGTTCTGACAGGTTCTGGAGAACCGGGAGCGGAAATTTTGAGTAGTTCGGAGAACCGGCAAATACCACCTCTGGCTGGCCCCAGAGTGGGGTGGGAATGGAGATTTTGCAGTATCCTTCCCCCAGGAGTGGGGTGGGAATGGGGACTTTGCAATATCCTTCCCCCAGGAGTGGGGTGGGAATGGGGATTATGCAGTATCCTTCCCCTGCCATGCCCAGCAAGCCACGCCCACCAACCCACAGAACCGGTAGTAAAAAAATTTGAATTCCACCACTGATATCATCTCAAGTAAAAGAAGGAAGGAAAGAAGGAGGAAAAGAGAAGAGGAGAAAAGAGAAGGGAAGGGAAGAGGGAGGGAAGGAGGAAAGAAGAAGAGAGGAGAGGAGAGAGGGAGGGAGGGAGGGAGGGAGGGAGGAAGGAAGGAAGGAAGGAAGGAAGGAAGGAAGGAAGGAAGGAAGGAAGGAAGGAAGGAAGGAAGGAAGGAAGGAAGGAAGGGAGAGATTGAATACCAGAGCATTTTTCTCCTAGTGCCGTGATGGCAAACCTATGGCACGCGTGCCTGAAGTGAAACACGGAGCCATATCGCCCGGCACGCGCGACATCACCTGTTCCTCTTCCGGGGTTCTGGCACGCATGCATCGTGACGATCAGCTGGCCTTTTTGCATGTGGCAGTGCCATAAACTAGAAGAGCTGGTCTTCCATTTTCCTGCATGAACATGCACACCAGCCAGCTGATTGTTGCATGCACATGCGCACCAGAAACCCGGAAGAGTAGCTGGCTGAAACTGGAAGTTCAGTAGCCGAAACTGGAAGTTCTTTTTCGGGTGCGCGCATGTGCCCTGGGCAGCTCCTCTTCCGGGTTGCCATCACACCGGAGTGATTGTTATATTCTGAAGAAGTCCACTTTGTAAACCATACAACAGTGTTTTTCCAGGTATAGCTTGAAGATGGGTGCCTAGCGGACTGGGGGATTCTGGGAGTTGAAGTCCACAAGTCTTAAAAGTGGCCAAGGTTGAGAAGTCCCGAGCAATGGGACAGAAGTGAGACAAAGCTCTATTTTATCTCTGCCTTCCTTCGAGAGCTCATATTTGTCTGAAAAGGAGGCCACCAGGTGCTATCATCGGCCCAGCGGAAGGGCTCCTCTTCCCAGTCGCCACTACCCCCCCCCTTTATCTTTGCAAGAGCCGCAATGGATTAAGAAGCGGGACAAAGAGCCAACGCTTCAAAGCATCTCCTGAATAGAAAGGCGTCTCTCTGTCCCAGAGGGTCTCCGGGCACCGCTATCATCTTGGTTGAGATGCAGCACTGCTGCCCAGTGATAAAATACACACACACAGGTCCCCAGAGCTGGAGGTCGTTGCAGAGATCGTGTGGACAAGAGGCCAGCTGGCTTTGGATACAAAAGGGGCCGCTTCACCCTGGGAGCAAAGAAGGCGCTTACAAGACTGTGCCAAGCAAGTCGACTGTGTGGGATCATTTGCAGGACCCTGGACAGCTCCTGCCGGCCTGGGATGGAGGGGTTGGGAAGTTTATGGAACCAGATTCAGTCTTCTTCTTCTTCTTCTTCTTCTTCTTCTTCTTCTTCTTCTTCTTCTTCTTCTTCTTCTTCTTCTTCTTCTTCTTCTTCTTCTTCCTCCTCCTTCTTTTTCTTTCTCTTCTTCTTCTTCTTCTTCTTCTACTACTACTACTACTACTACTACCTTCTTTTTCTTTCTCTTCTTCTTTCTTCTTTCTTCATTATCTTTTTCTCTCTCTTCTTCTTCTGCCATATCCGTTGGCGGTCCTATTTTTATCAACATGCAAAAGGACTGCTGAGTTTTGTCCAAACCGGTCCCTTAGATTTTGAAGCCACGATGTTCTTCTGCCTGGACCTGGTTGGCCTTCAATTTTTCCTTGGAGGATTAAGTGAGGGATGCCGTATTTTTCAGGGTGGCGCATCTCATGTCTGAAATATTCTAACTTTCGCTTTTTCATGGTTTCGATGATTTTCCTTGGCTTTCCCAGGCAGCTTATCTCCTCCTCATTTCAGCCTTGCAGGGATGCAAAGGGGGTTTATGGTAGGGTGGTCCAACTGGAATCTCTGCTCTCCTCTCCACCTCACCCGTATTTTCTCCTCTGCCTTCAAGGGCTGGGAACGGGGTTACCGGCCACTGGGCTGCCCCGCCTTGCAAAAACTGGCTCTTCAGAGGTGTCATCCTAAGACCCCGCTTGCAAAGGGTCAATTGCAAAGCAATGCACTTTTGTGTGTGTGTTTGTGGGGTGCTCAGTCGTCCTGGAATTACTGTTCCCTCCCGGAGGGGCTCCTTCTGTCTCAAGAGATGCGGAGCGGAGTCCGTGCAGGGCATGGGGGTGGGGGTCCCGCTATCCGAGCGGTTAAAGTAGCTTCCCCATTCTTGCTTGGTCCCCAAGTCTTGACCGAGCCTGGAGGAGACACTCCTCGGAGGTGCCACAAGAGGTCACTATCGAGAAAGGGTTGCTCGAGAGACGGAAGTACAGCAACACAGACATACACATATTATCCTGCAGAATAGAGATAAAATAAATATAGAGTTGCACGCTCAGTTGCTTTAGAGTTGCATGCTCAGTTGCTTTCTATTCCTTTTCTCAGGATCACTCAAACTCCCAGAATTCCCCAGGCAGCATGCTTTAAGATGGATGGACTTCAACTCCCAGAATTCCCCAGGCAGCAGGCTTTAAGATGGCTGGGGGTTTGAAGTCTTAAAAGATATTAAAAGATTTCCAGAGCCACATATCTTAAAAGTTTCTGAGGCTGAGAAACGTTGTTCTATGTTTAATATCTTGCTGCTACCTTGTAGTTTCTGTTCCTAAAGAGGGCAATGGGATATGTTGGTGTCTGCAGAGAAGTTCCACCAGTGCTGAGCCAAAAAATTAAAATATTTTCCACCCATGTAGTGTCACAGTCTGGAACGTGTTCCTAATCCAGAGCCCTTTCTGAAGCAGGGGGGGTTTCTGGAATGACTGGCAGTGCCCAAAATGACCAAATTAAGAAGAAAGCATCCAGATGACAACAAATAACTTGCATGCACCCAAATATTTATTAAAACAAAACCAAGTCAGGAACTATGAACAGAAAAACCGGGAACATGCCACCCCCTGCCTGTAAGGATTTTTATTTCCTCTCATCGCCCACGGGTTTTTTTTTAATGGTTACCCCCTTGTTTAATTTAACCCTGTAACAGTTCCCAGCATCGAGACACAGAACTGCAGCAGCTGAGAGAGAATCGGGGGGGGGGGGTTAAAGAAGTGTAATTTTTAGAAAACAGAAGAGGTGGAAAATCGGTAGTGTAATAGCAATAAAATACCAAAGCCAAGTCATGTTTGTAAGCTGCCTGGAGTCGCCTCGACGTGAGACAGGTGGCAAACGAATCCAATAAATTAAATTAAATTAAATTAAATTAAACTCAAGATCTGTTCCTGACTGATCCCTCCACCCTCAATGAAAAAGATACTTCGGCTGCATTTCAGGAGGGTTTCCATGGTTGTGATAGTTGCCTACTTTTGGTGTGTCAACTGATCTTGATAGGTGTGGTACTGGCCATAGATCAGGGGTCTCCAACCTTGGGCACTTTAAGACTTGTGGACTTCAACTCCCAGAATTCCTCAGCCAGCAAAGCTGAGGAATTCTGGGAGTTGAAGTCCACAAGTCTTAAAGTGCCCAAGATTGGAGACCCCTGCCATAGATGACTTTGGAATCTTTTGCAAGACTTGCAACCAAATAATAATTTGCTCACGGACAAAAGGTATATATAAATATATACCTGCAGCCTCGCAGCGCAACCTTGTTCCCAAAATCAGACAGCTGGTGCTTAAAAGTTTCCTCCCCATTGCCGAAACCCTCCATCTTGAGAAACGATGATAAAGGAGCCGCTCTTTCTCGGACAATTACCAGAGACATAAGATGACAGACCCAGGCACCAGAAAACCTCACAGTCTGATGAATCTGGCAAGCCACGGAAAGCTCTAGTGTGCCCCATGGTGTTGTGGTATTTTTTTGGAGTGAGACTGAGTAAATTGGAGAGTGGCAGGGTCCCCGGAACTGATGTCGGAAGGCAGTTGCTGAAGGGATCCTTGACTGGTGAAGGAAGAGGAGAAGGTGAGGCTGGATTCTGGTAAGAAAAAGACACGGGGAAAAGACACGAGAGTTAAGAATTCAGTAATAGGGACAGTAACAGAATGGGAAGGGATCTTGGAGGTCATCTAGTCCAGTGTTTCTCAACCTTGGAAGCTTGAAGATGGGTGGACTTCAACTCCCAGAATCCCCCAGCCTGGGGGATTCTGGGAGTTGAAGTCCACCCATCTTCAAGCTTCCAAGGTTGAGAAACACTGATCTAGCCCAACTCACACACTGCTCACGCACAGACGAAAAGGAAACATGCCGGCTGTTTGGGGAATGGCGTCAATCTGGCCACGCTCACCCAGTTGGTCACCCCTATCCTCCACTCCCACCCCGTGGTCAACCACAGCCCTGATGTGGTCCTCAAATGAAATTGAGTTTGACACCCCTCGACTAAGCAGTCATGTGGCAAAGAAGCAGATGCAGTTTTTAATTCTTGACCCCGGGCATGAAAGGTGCGGGCTCGCTAGGAGTCCCTGAGCAAGATGCCAAGGGTTCCAAGGAAGCAGAGGTGACTCTGGAGACAAAGGTCCCACCTTCTCAAAGGTCCCTGGTTGGGCAAATCTGCCATACGTAGCCTCAGGCTCAAAACCGCTTTTTAGTTTGCCGTAGGTTTGGGCGAAATGTCAAGGAAGCAGTCCCAAGAGGCCAGTGGTTAGAAACTCACCTGCCCGAAATGCCATAGTTTCCTCAATTTTCTTTACCAACTTCTTCCAGTATTCTTTAACCCAAGGGGCCACTGCGTCAACGAAGATATACAGGACGACCAGTCCGATGACGACAGCCATTGAAATCTGAGAGAAGGAAAGAGGAGAGAAAGAAGGGTGGGCTGAGCAGCCCCGTTGCCATGGTCTTCGTATCCTGTTGGCCCAGGAATGCTCAGCCTTCATTTTAGTTAGGGAGGGGAGAATAATTTGGGGGAGGCGGACGACACCCCAACCTCCCACCAGGTGAGATCTGGGCAGGCCCTTTTGGTCTTCTGAAAGGGCTTGAAAACCTAGCTCTGACAACAGGAGTGTGTCATTCTGAAGACTGTTAATGGCTTAAGACAATGTTTCTCAAAGTTGGGAACTTGAAGATGTGTGGACTTCAACTCCCAGAATCCGCCCAGTCAGAAATGCCTGCATGGGAATTCTGGGAGTTGAAGTCTGCACGTCTTCAATTTGTTAAGACTGAGAAAACACCGGACCACGATAAGATCCCACGTCCTTTTCATGTGCACCTTGCTTCCTTCCTCCCTATTGAAACAATTTTCACGCCGATTTTAAGGGTTTATCTTATTTTTTTATGATTGTAAGCCGCCTATAGAGTCGCCTTCAGGCGAAAACAGTGGCATATCGGTTTTATGGAGAAAGAAATGGCATTTTGATGAACACGGGCTATAACAAAAAAAACAAAAAAAAAAAAGATCCTGCCCTTTGAACCGGGGGTTACCGAAGTAGCCTTGAATACGGTTCTGCCATAACGGTTGGGAACCACCCAGAGTTTCATAGAAGATGGGTGGCCACATAGATGTTTTGAATGAATGAATGAATGAATGAATGAATGAGCACTTCTCTGAGTTAATTTCCCCCGAAGTATTTCCCCCGAGATGTCCACCCTGAGATGATACGTCATCTCTTTGCATTTGTCTTTAAGAATGTGGGAGGTTGACCTGCTTGTTTTATGCCGTGTCGGACGCAAAGGATCCACATCGTTCATTAATTAAGTTGTAGTTGGAAGATTTCATGCTCGAGCCCGAACAACAAGAATCTAGTCAACTGAAGATCAATACTAATACTAAATTGGAGCCGGATAAGGCTCTGTGGAATTCAAGAGGGGTTGGAAGTGGCAATCTAATGATTCTAAGCTGCTGCTGAGCTTAACTCTGCCTCCCAGCTCTACCTGGGAATGCCCACCCACCCACCCCCAAAAAAATTTGGATTTCAGAGGGCGACGTTGCCCTGGAAAAGCCAGGAATGAATTCATGACCACTGGTAGGTATGTCAGTAGATCCTCCTGTCACTAAACCACAGTCTTTTTTGGTAGAACAACAAAGCACTTAGCCTCCCAATCCCGGAGGGGAACAACCGGGGTGGGGGTGGGGTGTTTCTGGGGCTGAGGACACACAACACTTGTCAAGAGTCTCCTTGCTGAGTTCGCTGGCTCTTCGCCTTCCATTTACATGTGGACTATGCTTCTCAACAGGGTTGCCCTTCACACTACCCCTGAACCAGTGGTGGGTTGCCCCCGGTTCGCACCGGTTCTATAGAACCGGTAGTAAAACCAGCGGGAGGCTCCGCCCACCGACCCCGATGTCATCAGGCATGCACAGAAGAGTGCGCACGTGTGCAGAAGAGCGCACGCGGCCCCGTTGCGAAATGGTAGTAAAGGTATTTAGAACCCACCCCTGCCCTGAACCTGACCGAAGCCATCTTGGAGCTTCAGTGTGGCCACACTGGAGCTGAGGGATAGGGAGGGGGGGATTTCAGATAGCTGGGACTTTGTAGCCAAAATAGAATACTTTCTCTTGGGAACCAAGGACATTCTCACACCTGGTCAGAGGAAGGAGGAGTGAGGTCACCGGGCAACCAGACGGAGTGGTGATTGGACCATGTGACTGATTGTTTTGAGAAAATGAAAAAACGTTTATTTTTAATCAGGTGAAAACCGTGGGAACCTTCAGAGTCATTTTTCACCAGATCTGTGCCGATATGATATATCCAATAAAGCTATTCTTTGAGGAATCTACCTGCCTCGGAGTTTTGCTTGCTATGGGTGGATTACTTGGAACCCTGACACCTTTGTCTGTCTTTGTCTTTGTCTTTGATTAGATTTATATACCGCCCTACTCCCGAAGGACTCAGGGCGGTGAACAGGCACAAAATAAAATACATAAATACAAAAGTTAAAAGATATAATTAAAACCAGATTAAATAATTTAGCCCAAGACAATTAAAAAATCCCAATAATTTAAAACAAATTAAAATTTCGATGTAAAAGAATTTTAAAACAGGGGAGAAAATTAGGCCAGGCCGGCTTGCTGGAATAGAAGAATCTTAAGAGCACGGCGGAAGGTGCGTAGATCCGGGATCCTCCGTATCTCTGGGGGGGGAGCTCGTTCCAGATAGTGGGTGCCCCCACAGAGAAGGCCCTCCCCCTGGAGGCCGCCAGTCGACACTGTTTAGCTGACGGCACCCGGAGGAGCCTCTCTCTATGAGAGCGTACTGGCCGGTGGGAGGCTGCTTGTGGTAGTAGGCGGTCCCGTAAATCAAAGCCCAGCTATCTTACCTTCATTATGTACAGGGCCCGGGTGGGGCTGAGGCGCAGGCCGTGGATGTGAACGATGAACTCCAAGGCATAGTCGCAGTAGGTGGTTTGGTCGACCCCCCTATGGAAGCAGACAAGAAGAGAGAGAGGTGGGCCACCGGAGCAAAACATCCGTCTGTCAACCCTGAAGCTGACCTGACTGAGGGCATTTGGGGGCTTCAGTGTTGCCATATTGGAGCTGAGGGATAGGGAGGGGGGGATAGAGATAGCTGGGGTCAAAATACTTTCTCCTGGGAACCAAGGACATTCCCACAGATGGTTGGAGAGAGGAGGAGTGAAGTTACCAGGCAACCGGACGGTACCTTGATTTGACCATGTGACTGACTGTTTGGGGAATTACTTGTAATTAGGTGAAAACTGTGGGAACATTCAGAGTCAGTTTTCACCAGCCTGTGCCAAAATGATATATCCGATAAAACTGTTCTTTGAGGAATTTACCTACCTCGGAGTTCTGTTTGCTATGGGTGTATTACTTGGAACCCTGACACCGTCCTTTTTTTAAAAAAGTTTTCCCTCACCTCACAGTGATTAAATCTCATCGCAGGCTCTTCCCTCCTAGTTTTCTACATCCGTGTTTCTCGACCGGGGCAACTTTAAGAAGTTGAACCTCAGCTCCCAGAATTCTGGGACTTGAAGTCCACCTGGTCAGGCGTGAAAGACTGAATCCACACGTAAAGATCCAACGAAATTTTATTTACTGCTAGTCATGCCTAAGCAGAGGAATCTTCTCGACTAACATTTAGCACCTGCTTGGAGTTAGATAAGGGTCATCGGAATTCAAGGGAAGTTGGACTTAGTTCATTTGTGGCTATGTAGGGATTCTAGGCCGATTCCTCTTTTAATTCTGGTCTCAGGTTCTGCCACTCCTTCCCCTACCCCACCCATCTTAAAATTACTGAAGTTGAGAAACACTGTTCTACATAATCCAACAGTCTCCAGATCGTGGGCCTCACTCTTGCAGCAGGCTAGTAATTCAATGGCGACATGCTACACGCATATGCACAGACGTGCACACAGACACAGACATCCTTAAAAAAGGCTCTCTGTGCCCCTTCTGGCATGATTTCACCCCACTACGGACAGAGTAATCAGTTTCTACATCTACATCAAAGAGCCTTGGTAGTACAGTGGTCTAAAGCACCCTGTTATTAAGACCAGCTGCCTGCAATTTACTGCTGGTTCGAATCTCTCCAAGGCTCAAGGTTGACTCAGCCTTCCATCCTTTCTAAGGTAGGTGAAATGAGGACCCAGTTTGTGGGGGAAATAAGCTGACTTTGTATAAAATATACAAAAGTATGAAGGCTATTGCTTAACGCATTGTAAGCCGCCCTGAGTCTCCGGAGAAGGGCGGCATATAAATCAAATTTAAAAAAAAAAAAAATCACAAGTACCTGTTGGAGACTTTTATCACAAAGTAATAATCGGGAGTGGCCATACTTTGGGGGACGATATCGTAACACGGAGAATTTTTCTGACAAATCCACCTAAAGGGAAAAAGAGAATTTCTGCCAGGCAAGATCCTACAATGGGATGCTTCATATCTCTGGGTGGAATCCTGTTTTTTTTTAAAAAAAAATTTTAAAGATTGGGTTTGGGTGGTGTACAGTACAATCCAGTAAGGGGAGTTAAAAAGGAACTCTGTGCTGAAGGAATCCTGAATGAAAACAAGGCAGGGTTCACACCAGTGGTGAAATCCGCCCGGTTCTATCCGGCTCGCCGAACTGGTAGCACCGGCAGCGGGAGGCTCCGCCCACCCGCTGGGATCTCATTACGTCCCGTTTTTTTACCCTCTGCGCATGTGGTGAAGGGTCTGCACATACGCAGAAGAGACGCACATGCATATAGCACGCACACGCATAGCACGCTCCCGCTCCCGCTCCTGAACCGGTAGCGAAGGTAAGTAGATTTCACCGCTGGTTCACACAAAGCTCTAAGTTGCAAAGCACGGCACTCTGTGTGAGCTAAACCCCTTTCATTTATTCTACCAACCCAATTGTAAAAGCTTCAATTAGAGAGAACCCAACCTGTGGGGCGCCCTTGAAACTCTCAGAGCTTGGCGGTGTTCTTGCAGACGTTTCATTACCCCACTAGGTAACATCATCAGTGCTAGAAGGGAGTGGGGGTTTGCTCTCTCTCTTTATATACAAACGGCTTTCCTTGCCAATGTTGTGGGAGTGTGGTTTTCTCTTTGTTAATTCCTTGAGTAGGGAATTATTTAATTGGGGAACTTCTTAATTAGGAAACTAGCTGTGGGGTCCGTGGTGCTCTCTGAGCTTGGTTGTTTTCTTGCAGACATTTCTTTCTTTCTTTCTTTCTTTCTTTCTTTCTTTCTTTCTTTCTTTCTTTCTTTCTTTCTTTCTTTCTTATCGGACTTATATGCTGCCCTTTCTCCACAAGGACTCAGGGCGGCTCACAACAATAAACAACAAGTCCAATTAAAATTCAACAATAAAAACTAAAATTCCCATTAAAACCCCGTTCAGTCCAGGCCAGCTTGGCGAAACAGCCATGTTTTAAGGTCACGGCGGAAGGAGCAAAGGTCGGGGGGTGGGGGGGCTACCCGGAGCCAACTAGGAAACATTATCAGGGCTAGAAAGGTGTGGGATTTGCTCTGTTTATAAACAGTGGGTTGCCCTGTCAGTGTCGGTGGGAGTGGTCTTGGGGAATTCCCTGATTAGGCTGTTGTTTAGAGTTTGATTTTTTTGTCTGAGTTGGTAATAATAATAAATAAATAATAATAATTTTATTTCTATACCGCCCTTCTCCCGAAGGACTCAGGGCGGTGTACAGCCAATTTAAAAACACAAGACACAACAATGATTAAAAATTAAAATAATTAAATAGATTTGGCCGGTTTAAAACCCCAAAAATTTAAAATACCCCAATTTAAAATCATTATGTTGATAGCCCGGCCTGGCGGAACAACAGGGTCTTCAATGCGCAACGAAACACCCGGAGGTCGGAGATCTTACATATTTCCGGGGGCAGTTCATTCCACAGGGTAGCTTCTTGATTGGGGTATTGTTATTCAAGGTTGACTCAGCCTTCCATCCTTCCAAAAAGGTGGGTAAAATGAGGACCCAGATTGTTGAAGGCAATAGGATGACTCTGTAAACCTCTTAGAGAGGGGCTGGAAAGCACTGTGAAGTGGTATATAAGGCTATTGCTCTTCCTTTTCCCCCTCCCTCCCTCCCTCCCTTCCTAACTTCTTTCCTTCCTCCCTCCCTCCCTTCCATGGTGTGCAGTAGTTAGAATGCAGCATTGCAGGCTAACTTTTACCCACTGCCAGGAGTTTGATCTTGACTGGCTCAGGGTCGACTCAGCCTTCCATCCTTCCAAGGTCGGTAAAATGAGGACCCAGATTGTGGTGGGGGCAAGAGGCTGACTCTGTAAACCGCTTAGAAAGGGCTGTAAAGCCCTGCAAAGCGGTATATAAATCAAACTCTAAGTGCTATGGCTATTGTTTCCTATTTGGTTGTTGGTCTATATCCAAGCCTCTTTCACCGGAGGTGAGAATTTGAAGACTGTACAAACCCAAACGGACAAAAGCGTATCTTTCACAGTCGAGCTTACACAATTCCAGAGTTGCTTTCAGAGAGGACCGGGAATCCTTCCTCGTTGGTTTCATCAATTTCTATGTCGGCTCTCGCCCATATCAAAGCTGACGAATTACTAGGGAAGCCGAATACAGATCAAAGACAAAGTTGGGCTTTGCAAAGGTCCACATCAGGAATCCACCGCCCCTTCCCCCCACCCCACCCCTCACCCGTTTTTTGCAGCAGATCCTCCACTCCTGACTGCCACGCGCTCTATAGGGGACTACCCTAGAAGACTGTTCGGAAGCTGCAGCAAGCGCAGAACAGAGCAGTGCACACAGTTCTCTCTCTCTCTCTGTGTGTGTGTGTGTGTGTGTGTGTGTCCAAATTCAATTCAGACTGGGTCTACGGAGCGGCCTGCTGAAAAGTCACCTGACAGTGTTGTACTTTACGATCTCTTCCTGAGTGAAGTATCGGATGTTGCTCTTAGAAAAGGCACCTCCGCCAATGATGCTAAAGAGGTAGCTGTCAAGAGAACAAGGAAGACGGAAGATTCAGGTTCAGAATAGAGCTGGGAGGGACCCTGGAGGTCTTCTAGTCCAACCCCCTGGCTCAAACAGGAAACCCTGTTGTCTCGTTCCAGACCAATGGCTGTCCGGTCTCTTCTTAAAAACATCCGGTGATGAAGCACCCACAACTTCTGAAGGCTAATTCTTCTCACTGATTAATTAATTGTTCTGTGATGTAACAATCACATTTATTTATTTATTTATTTATTTATTTATTTATTTATTTATTTATTTATTTATTTATTTATTTATTTATTTATTTATTTATTTGTTATTTTATTGCAATTTATATGCCGCCCTTCTCCCGAAGGACTCAGGGCGGCTTACAAGATAAAAAATTCAACAATATGAATTAAATATAAGTTAAAATCCAATTAAAATTATTACAATGTAAAACCCCCTCAACGGGTCAGTCCATTTGATGAAAAAGCCACGTCTTCAACAACATCATTGTTACTTCAGCCAATTTACACAATTCCCCCCTCCCCCTTTTGGTTAAATATGATTTGCACAGCTTGTCAGGTTCCGATGTCATCTCAAATAAATTGCATTCCCAAACAATTAATCTTTGCTGAAATCTTCCATTTATTGAGTACGACAATCTGGCCCCGACTTCGTCGCAGCCGATACTAACCCTCTGACCCCAAACCCTTCCCTTTCCGTTCCCCAATTCTCAGCGTCTCATTGGCCATCTTCCAAGTCAGTCTCCCCAGCTCCTGACTTCAACCCACAGGAATGTCCCCCCTCCCATCCCATCTCCTAGGGGATATTATCTACAGAGAAAATAAGTAGGTGAAAAGTCAAGCCTCATCTTCTCCTCTTTATGGCAGCATTAGAATGCTGACACAGCTGAGATGAAACCACACCTCTCTTTTTGGGTCTTCTCCCCCCACCCCGCAGGTTTTAGATAGCAGGAACTGAAAAGCCACCGATTGCCAAAGCAGATTCTCTAAAGATTGCTCAACCTCAGCGATGTGAACATGTGTGGACTTCAACTCCCAGAATTCCCCAGCCAGCTCTGGGCAATGATTCACTATTAGGCTGATCAAAGCTGCCACCACTCCTCTCTCTCTCTCTCACACACACACACACACATACACACACACACACATACAGAGGGGCAGGGAGAAGGGGAGGGGGGGGAAAGAGAGAGAGCGAGAGCCAGCCTTCTGATGCTGATGTAGGCACTTCCTTCAACCAGTCTTCTTCCTCTTCTACCTCTTATTGCCCAGACTCCAAAGGCAATGCTCCGTTCTCCACCCCAACCCCAGTTCCCAACTCTACAAGGCCATGGAGACCTGTCCCCACCACTCTTACCTGCCATGGAATCGTCCTGAGTCTCCAGTCACCATGTCTTGGATCAAGAAGAACGGGTAGAACACTGCAAAGGAAAACAAACAAACAAACTTGCTCCAAGTTCCCAAACTGGAGTAGATGGGAACACGGCAGGGGTTGCGCTGGGGTTCCCGGCCTGTCTCTCGAAAGGTTTCCAGCATGTGATTGGTTCAAATCCAACACCAATCCTTGAAGCTGGCTCTGGAGGAACTGGATTCACATGTTGGTTTGTTTTTTGCATCTCGTGCTTTCTGAGTAATTTAGGATTAGGCACAGGGCAACTTTAGACATGCACGCATAGATGAATGCAGAGAGGCTTTGTCCTAACTATGTTGGCCTCTAACCTGGATTCCCTGAATGATGGTAGATTCCAGGAATGGGATGGAAACATGGTTGTCTCTATTACTGGCAATAATGAAAATGATGATAACAAAGCAAAAGAGAAGAAGAGGAGGAGGAAGAGGAGGAGGAGATGGAAGAGGAAGACTGTGGGGTCCTTGGTGATCTCTGAGCTTTGTAGTTTTCCTGCAGATGTTTCATGACCCAACTAGGGAACATCATCAGTGCTACAGGCAGTGGTGGGATTCAGCCAGTTCGCACCACTTCGGGAGAACCGGTTGTTAACTTTCTGAGCAGTTTGGCAAACTGGTTATTTATTTATTTTATTTTATTTATTTGATTTGTATACCGCCCTACTCCCGAAGGACTCAGGGCGGTGAACAGCCAAGCAATAAGATACATAAATACAAAAATTTAAAAAACCAGTTAAAATCGAATTAAATCATTTTTTGGCCCAGACAAATTAAAACACCCCAATAATTTAAGAACAGATTTAAAATTTATATATTAAAAGAGGGAGGAGATTAGGCCAAGCCTGCTTCCTGGTTGTTGGAAGAAATCATTAAGGCAGAGAACCGGTTGTTAAATTACTTGACTCCCACCACTGGCTACAGGGGAATAGGGTTTGCAGTGAGGAGGAGGAGGAGGAGGGAGGAGGAGGAGAGAAGGAAAAGGAAAAGGAAAGAGAAGGGGGGAAGAGGAGGAGGAAGAGGAGGAGAAGGAAGAGGAAGACTGTGGGGTCCTTGGTGATCTCTGAGCTTGTAGTTTTCCTGCAGATGTTTCATGGCCCAACTAGGGAACATTATCAGTGCTAGAAGGGAGTTGGGTTTGTGAAGAGGAGGAGTTGGGGGGGGGAAGGGAGGAGATGCAAAGCCACTTACCATCGCTGAAGAAAAAACAGGGCATTTCTGGATCTGGCTCAACACAGTCAAAGTAGCGCTTGTTCTTCTCCGTGGTGTAATTCTTCGTATGAGTGATGTCAAACGCCAATCTCTTGCCTGGGGGGCATCCAATATGAATCCTCAATGTATCAGTACCCTGGGGGAGTGGAGGTGGGGGGAGAAAGTGGGTGAGCGATGAATTTATAAATTCCTTCTCTTTCACATTGAGGTATAACACACCCGTTTTTTAAAAATCCGATTTCCCGCCAAAAGAAATGGCAGCAAAAAATCAACCAAAATCAAAGGGGCCTTTTCCTCCTTTCAAAGCCAAGGCCCAAGGCTAGGAAAAGAGAGGAACATTTTTTTAAAAAAAAAAAACCCACAAAAAACATTCCTTCCCTATCACAATTTTGGTAACCGTGGGATCGTGTGATGTTGCGATAGTGGTAAATGCGAGGCCCAGTCATAAGTCGCTGGTTTTGGTACTTTTTAAGTATGAACTGCCTCTAGACGAAGTCAAGAACTCTCTCTATGCAACTTTCCTTACAGCTGTGCATTTTTTAGGCATGACTTTTGAAAAGTCATAGCTACCTCTCTGTAGATGACATATCTATCCATGTACAGAATCCATTTTACAGATGTTCCTAGGTAGTGGGTAAAAATCTATATATATAAAAGCGAAATAACCACTCACACATCGTCACAAAATCTCCAGAACTATAAAGCCTATAAACTTGAAATTTGCCACGTATGTTCCTCTTGGCTTCTAGGTGCTCACTAAGAAAGGATTTTTTGAAATGACCATCAGAGCATTAGTATTTCCTATATTATTATTAACACGCTCTGAGGCTAAGGAGTTCTACTCCCCCTCCCCACCTGAAAAGAAATCTGTTCCAAATGCAAAACACAAGCAGAGGAGAGGAGTTTCAGTTTCAGCCAGCTGAGGAATTCTGGGAGTTGAAGTCCACAAGTCTTAAAGTTACCAAGGTTGGAGACCCCTGATATAGGGTATCCTGCTTGAGCAGAGGGTTGGACTAGAAAACCTCCAAGGTCTCTTCCAAGTCTATTATATTATTACTGTCAAGTTCCTCTATGACAGGGGTGTCTAAACTTGCCCACTTCAAACTCCCAGCTTTGCTGACTGGGAGGGAATTCTGGGAATTGAAGTCCACAAGTCTTAAAAGTTGCCAAGTTTGGCAGAAACCTGCTCTAACGGAAGAAATTCCAACTGGGAAGTCTTGAAGCTCTAATACCGTTTTGTTTTGTTTTTTACTAATTTTATTCTGTATTTTACACCACGCGTGTTGTTATCAATTGCTTCAATGTTCAGTGGTTTAAAATAAATCAGTCATTCTGTGCTATCTCCCTGTTGGTTGGCTGTTGTGGAAGGAAAAGAAAATGGAAAGAAATGGCCTTAAGGGGAATTAACATTACCTTCAACCCTGGAGACAGGTTTTCATGGTGATAACAGGACAGTTCCGAATTGACCACCTGAGAAAAATGGACAAAAGCTTCATGGGTCTCTCAGAGGAAGGAAGTAGAAAGAACGGTTTCACCAGCTAATAAGTAAGACAGAACAGGCACCTCTAAGAGCCGAGGTGGCGCAGTGGTTAGAGTGCAGTGCTGCAGGCTACTTCCGCTGACTACTAGCTGCAGTTTGGCAGTTCAAATCTCACCGGCTCAAGATTGACTCAGCCTTCCATCCTTCCAAGGTTGGTAAAATGTGGACCCAGATTGTTGGGGGCAAGAGGCTGACTTTGTAAACTGAGGGGTGTAAACACAGAGCTGTAAAAGCACTATGAAGTGGTATGTACGTCTAAGGGCTATTGCTATTGCTCTTGGCCAGAGGTGAAAAGTAAACGACTAGAGATTTAAAGGGGCCAAGCTTGGTCCAGTGGTTGTGGCACTAGGTTAGAAGCTGGTGTGGTTGTGAGTTCTGGTTCCACCTTAGGCATGAAAGCCAGCTGGGTGACTTTGGGCCAATCACCAGGAGACTGGGAGTTCTAGTCCCACTTTAGGCATGGAAGCCAGCTGGGTGACTTTGGGCCAATCACCAGGAGACTGGGAGTTCTAGTCCCACTTTAGGCATGGAAGCCAGCTGGGTGACTTTGGGCCAATCACCAGGAGACTGGGAGTTCTAGTCCCACTTTAGGCATGGAAGCCAGCTGGGTGACTTTGGGCCAATCACCAGGAGACTGGGAGTTCTAGTCCCACTTTAGGCATGGAAGCCAGCTGGGTGACTTTGGGCCAATCACCAGGAGACTGGGAGTTCTAGTCCCACTTTAGGCATGGAAGCCAGCTGGGTGACTCTGCCCCAATCACTAGGAGACTGTGAGTTCTAGAGCTGCCTTAGGCATGAACACCAGCTGGGTGACTTTGGCCCAGTCACTTTTCCTCATCCCAACCCACCTCCCAGGCTTGTTGCTGTGGGGACAATGAGAGGAGGGAGGAGGACTAGGTATGTTCACCATCGTGACTTCCTTATAAAGCGACAAAGGTGAGGCCAATTAATCAATCAATCAACTAAAACCAAGGCTAACCTATATAGAATAGAGATCTATGGATTTCCAGAGCTGCTGATGAAGCCTCACCTTTATGCCAGCTGAGCTCTTCAGAAGGTTCTTCCCACTGAGTTGCTGCCTTGGGTAATTCCCATTGTCTCTAATGGTTATCTGTTGGGGGTGGGGAGAAGTCAGGTACATGTGAAAGTTGCCCAAGAGCGCAGTTCGCATATATACAGAGGCTGATTTTTTCCCCACCATTCATGAACCAGCCTGGCTGGGGAATTCTGGGAGTTGATGTCCACAGGCTTTAAAGTTACTTAAATTTATTTATTTATATATATTGGACCAGGGAAGAAGTTGGTTCCTCTTTTCTGACTGAGTTCTTGTGTTCTTCTATGCGTGCACTTATTCTACAAACATAACATCAAGACAGCATTCTGCACAAACCGATACATACATACACCACATACATCGGACAAACCAACAGAAGAATAAGTGCACGCATAGAAGAACACAAGAACTCAGTCAGAAAAGAGGAACCAACCTCTTCCCTGGTCCAACACCTTAAAGCCACAGGACATGATATTGACTTTAAAAAGACCAGAACTATCGCCAAAACTGAACACTTCAACAACAGAATAATCAGAGAAGCCATCGAGATAGAAAAACGCCCACACAGCATGAACAAACGAGACGATACCTCCCGCCTACCAGCCATTTGGAAACCCGCCCTTATTGACAAACGAGTCCCTAACACGACGAATGACACCAGACCCACACTCACGAGAGCCACACAGGATGTCACCACCACACATCCACGCAGAAAGCAGACTCAAACCCACACTGATAATGAGCCACGACCAAGGACCAGAAGCCAGACTGCAGCTGCATCATTAGCCACTTTAAACCCCTCCAATCCATACATGAAGCAGACTGACACCCACCATGAAGAGGTGGCACGGCCACGAACACGAAGCCAAACAACAGCAACACAGTTCACCAGCTCAAATCCCCCTGCTACTCAGACTAACACGAACACAACCAAGCCCCCACCTAAACAGAACACACCCCCAGCCAATCAGAGCACAGCCAACCCCCCATCCAATCAGTTCACACCCCCACTGGCAGTTAAAAGGAAGAAACAGCTGCGATCACACACATTGCTCCTAGAAGCACGAAGCCGAAAACACCAGCCTGAAGATGACGAATGAGACTTCGTCGAAACGTTGCCAAGACACTTCCAATTTTACGTGGGAGAAGACCCGAATAACCAAAGACCTACATATATATATATATATATATATATATATATATATATATAAGCTCACAACAGTAAAATGCATAATTAAAACGATATAGAATTAAAACCCAGTTTAAAACAGTTTAAAATTCATTAAAAAAAAAAACCCATCAGTCCAGGCTACGGAACAACCAGGTCTTCAACTCACGGCGGAACGAGCGGAGGTCGGGGGCCATCCGGAGCTCCAACAGAAGTTGGTTCCAGAGGGTGGGTGCGCCCACAGAGAAAGCTCTCCCCCTGGGGGTCGCCAGCCGACACTGTCTGGCCGACGGCACCCTGAAGCGGCCCTGTCTATGGGAACGCACCAGGCAATTGGGGATTGTCGCTGGCTGCAGGGGGTCAGACAGGTATCCCGGGCCTAGGCCATGAAGGGCTTTATAGGTGATAACCAGCACCTTGAACCTCACCCGAAGGGCAACCGGTAACCAATGCAAGCCGCGCAGGAGGGGTGTAACATGGGAGTGTCGGGACACTGCCATCACAACCTGCGCGGCTGCATTTTGCACCAGCTGAAGCCTTCGAGTGGTCTTCAAGGGCAGCCCTAGGTAGAGAGCGTTGCAGTAGTCAAGACGGGAGGTGACTAGCGCATGAGTAACAGTGCGTAGGGCATCTTGGTCCAAATAAAGCAGGCAGAGATAGAGACAGAGGCAGAGCCTGGGCCGTCCATCAGCCCTCAAATGGAGAGTCAACAGCCCCAAGGTCTGGAGGTGGCTGATGAGGAGGAGGAGGAACAGCTGGGTCCAGTGCCTGACACACGGATGCGCAGAAGGCAGAGGAGAGGAGAACAGTGGAAATCTATGGGCCGGTCCTTGGGACAGACGAGCCACCACTGCTAGTGAAGCCCCACCCTAGCTCTGGGGATAAAAGGCAGGGAGCGGAGATGAATAGATGTGGCAGACAATTATTCAACTCCCTGCTGGATGGACTTGTTAGCCTGTGGTGAGAGAGAAACTTTTTGCCACGGCTGCTGGCGGTCCTAATAAAGGAATCATTGATTTAACCTCAGAGGGTTTGTTGTGTTTGGGGAGCTGGGTCAGAACACAGTGCTAGTGCTAATCCTGCAAGGAAGAGGGACATGTCCATAGAATCAGTTATTATCTGGGTCTTACCCGATAGAACACTGAGCCTCGGCTGATGAGTTCCTGCCTCTGCAGTACTGCCTCGACATACTCAGGATGGGCCAGAATAAGAGACACCCAGATGTAGTGGAGGGAATTTTCCTCGGCCGTTTCTCCCACTGTAGGCAAAAGAGCACAACGGCTGAGGATGGGTACACACACACACACACACACACACACAGAGTTTGGGACACTGGAAAGCCGAGAGACCCCCTTCTCCCACTCAAATAAGCTGCCTTGGACCACACCAAAAGCAAAGGGAGATACAGAAATGGTCCCTTCGGTTCCAAAAGCCATTCTGCCTCTAGACTGTGCAGGGAGGAGAAAGATACTGGCAATTCTCGCCTTACAACCATTCATTTTGTGACTGTTTTTTTTTTTTTTAATTTGATTTATATGCCGCCCTTCTCCGAAGACTCAGGGCGGTTTACAATGTGCTCAGCAATAGCCTTCATCCTTTTGTATATTTATACAAAGTCAGCTTATTGCCCCCACAAACTGGGTCCTCATTTCACCTACCTTAGAAAGGATGGAAGGCTGAGTCAACCTTGAGCCTTGGCGAGATTCGAACCCTGCAGTAATTGCAGGCAGCTGGTCTTAATAACCAGCTTAATAACAGGGTGCCTTAAACCCCTGTACTACCAAGGCTCTGTTCACAGTCACAGTGAGCCGCAGTGGTTAGAGTGCAGTACTGCAGGCTACTTCTGTTAACTGCCGGCTGCCTGCAATTTAGCAGTTTGAATCTCACCAGGGTCAAGGTTGACTCAGCCTTCTGCCCTGCTGATGTGGGTAAAAGGCAGGGGGCAGACCCAAAATTGTTGGGGGGCAATATGCTGACTTTATAAACCGCTTCAAGAGAGCTGTAAAGCACTGTATATAAGCCTAAGTGCTATTGCTAATGCTAAGACAGCACTGAAAAAAAGGGACTTATGACGGGCGAAATCCAGCAGGTTCTGGAGAACCGGTAGCGGAAATTTTGAGTAGATCGGAGAACCGGCAAATACCACCTCTGGCTGGCCCCAGAGGGGGGGGGGAATGGGGATTTTGCAATATCCTTCCCCCAGGAGTGGGGAGGGAATGGGGATTTTGCAGTATTCTTCCCCTGTCACCCCCCACCAAACCGGTAGTAAAAAAAAAAAACTGAATTCCACCACTGACCTATGACCATTTTTCACACACCATTGCAGCATCCCCGTGGCCACGTGATTAAAATTCAGATGCTTGGCAACTGACTCATATTAATGACAGTTGCAGAGACACATTCACATACACACACACACAATTCCCCTACCCCAATTAACCAAGGTGAAGCTAACCAAGCTTTGCACAATCCATAAATTACAGATTAACAGAATTTTAAGGGACCTTGTAAGTCATCTAGTCCAACCCCCCACCCAAGCAGGAGACCCTACACCATTTCTGACCAATGGCAGTCTAAACTCTTCTTGCAAGCCTCCAATGATGAAGCTCCCACAACTTCCGAAGGCAACTTCTGTTCCACTGATTGTTCTCACTGTCAGAAAATTTCTCCTTTATTTCCAAGTTGAACCTCTCCTTGATCAGTTTCCATCCATTATTCCTTCTCTGGCCTTCGGGTACTTTGGAAAATAGCTTGACCCCCCCCCTCCTCTCTGTGGATCTAGCTCAGCAGTTAGTAGATCTAGCTAAGCAGCTAATAGATCTACTAAGCATAAATAAAAGTAATGAATTCAACATCACAGCAAGGTTAAAACACAGATTGCCTTCTTGGAACATACCAACTGTTATAGTAATTGTTTTTAAAATGTGACTTTTAATCTTGTTTTTAAGTCTTGTTAGCTGCCCAGAGTCATGAATTTGAGATGGGAATTCCTATAAACTGAATGAGGGAGGGACGGAGGGAGGGAGGGAAAGGAGGGAAGGGATGCTCCCCTAATCAGCCACCCTTCCTTACGGCTCTCTCTGGCTGTTCTGATGGTCAGGAACACGTTAAAAGTGTAAGCTGTATTCTTGTCCAGATAGAGATTTCTGGGCAGATCGTTTTGTGGCATCAAGTTGTAAATTTTGGCATAGTTGTTCATGTCCACGAAGATACCTCCCAATGATTTCCAGTTGCTTGCCATGTAGTTAAAATATTCCTGGAGGGTGCGGAGGAAAAAAAAGGGGGAGAGGGTGGGAGAGACCAAGTAAGTTCCAGAAGGGTTGATTTTATGCTTCACGTTTGACTTTCCGTTGCGTTCATGAAGCACATTTTATGGGAATGGGGCGAATTTAGCAGCCTCCCACGGCAACCCAACCCAACAACTGCACTTTTGTGGCCTGTTGGACTGTTTTTCCATAATTTTGCCAGGCAGGCTTGGAAAGAGGATTAAGTAGTGCGAAGGCTGAGAAATGACACTTGGGTTTTTTTTTTTCATTGTTGTTTTCTCCTTACTGCCTCTTCTTTCTGGTTCTTCCACCAGCGCCAAGTGGGGTCGTGGACGGGGTCTGCATAAGGCTGGGAAGACAAGATTACATGAAGAAATGAACCTCCAACTTATCACCTAAATATATATATATTTATTTGTTTATTTGTTCAACTTGTATGCCGCCTTTCTCCGAAGACTCAAGGCGGCTTACAATGCATTTAAAAACCATATATAAAAACATTAAAAACAATTAAAACTCATTCACACCATTCATGGCCGCATCTCGCCGGATCGCATGAGCGAGATCAACGGCCCCAGGCCTGCCGGAAAAGCCAGGTCTTCACCGCTTTTCGGAAGGCCAATAGGGTGGGGATGGTCCGGATCTCAGAAGGTAACTGGTTCCAGAGAGCTGGGGCAGCCACAGAGAAGGCCCTACCCCGCGGGCCCGCCAATGTTCACCCTCTTTTTGGGGGTAAAAAGGTGCATCTTATACTCCGAAAAATACGGTACACACACATTCGCATCCCTATTTCTTTCCACCTGGTCGGTTGTCAGACTGGGACAGATCCCTGTTTCCGGAGACCTTACGTGACTTTTTCCTCAAAGGCTTTTAGAGGCTAGCTTGTAGGCCATGCCACGGGCTGCCCTTTTTGTACCCAGAAAAACCAGCACCGGTTCCTCACTCTGTGATACGATGAATGCAGCTGAAGCAACTGGTAGACCAGGCCCTGGTAGACGATGATCGACTTCTGGTAATGGAATCCGGACTTATCCATGATGTCTGGGGGCGTGGCCCAGTAATGTTCCACTCGGGTGAAGCGCTGCGGGAGAGGCAGATCCACCACACGCAACGTAGCGAAGGGGCAGCGATGGGTGAATCGGATGTAGTCTTTCCCGCTGGGAACAGAGAACAAATTGTCCCCTGTTTTGCAGGCCTTCCTAACGGAATTGCTGCTGCAGGGAAGCACCGGGACTGGCAGGGAGGAGGAGGAGGGGGAGGAGGGATGAAGGGCACAGCTAGTCTAGAGTCACTGGGAAACCACAAAAAGACTAGAACTGAGCCCAACCTAAGGGAGTTCCTTGGGACCTTATCTATTTGTTCCCACGAGAAGGCTGCCGGTCTGGAGAATCCCTGTATTACAGGCAGCACATAACAGAGTAATTAGCTTGAACTCTGCACCCGAATGGGCTGGATGTTCACTTGTGGGTCTAGTCCTGTCTTTATCATGAAAGGCTGGGTGGCTTTAGGCCAATCACCAGGAGACAGTGAGTTCTAGTCCTGCCTTAGCCATGAAAACCAGCTGGGTGGCTTTAGGCCAATCACCAGGAGACAGTGAGTTCTAGTCCTGCCTTAGCCATGAAAAACAGCTGGGTGACTTTAGGCCAATCACCAGGAGACAGTGAGTTCTAGTCCTGCCTTAGCCATGAAAAACAGCTGGGTGGCTTTAGGCCAATCACCAGGAGACAGTGAGTTCTAGTCCTGCCTTAGCCATGAAAACCAGCTGGGTGGCTTTAGGCCAATCACCAGGAGACAGTGAGTTCTAGTCCTGCCTTAGCCATGAAAACCAGCTGGGTGACTTTAGGCCAATCACCAGGAGACAGTGAGTTCTAGTCCTGCCTTAGCCATGAAAAACAGCTGGGTGACTTTAGGCCAATCACCAGGAGACAGTGAGTTCTAGTCCTGCCTTAGCCATGAAAACCAGCTGGGTGGCTTTAGGCCAATCACCAGGAGACAGTGAGTTCTAGTCCTGCCTTAGCCATGAAAACCAGCTGGGTGGCTTTAGGCCAATCACCAGGAGACAGTGAGTTCTAGTCCTGCCTTAGCCATGAAAACCAGCTGGGTGGCTTTAGGCCAATCACCAGGAGACAGTGAGTTCTAGTCCTGCCTTAGCCATGAAAAACAGCTGGGTGGCTTTAGGCCAATCACCAGGAGACAGTGAGTTCTAGTCCTGCCTTAGCCATGAAAACCAGCTGGGTGGCTTTAGGCCAATCACCAGGAGACAGTGAGTTCTAGTCCTGCCTTAGCCATGAAAACCAGCTGGGTGGCTTTAGGCCAATCACCAGGAGACAGTGAGTTCTACTGCTGCCTTAGGCATGAAAACCAGCTGGGTGGCTTTAGGCCAATCACCAGGAGACAGTGAGTTCTAGTCCTGCCTTAGCCATGAAAACCAGCTGGGTGGCTTTAGGCCAATCACCAGGAGACAGTGAGTTCTAGTCCTGCCTTAGGCATGAAAGCCAATTTGGTGACGTTGAGCCCATCCTGCTCTCTCTCAGCCCACCCAAGGTCAAAGAATCCCTGTAAGTAGAATACTGGGCATCCTCATTTCCTCTCTAGGCCAGGCAGAAGGAACCAGCCCCATACCTTGAGTTGATCAAAGCCGCAATGCCTATTTACAAGAGCCTTCGCTTGGGAACGGTCAGCTTCAGGAACTCTCGGAGAGGTCAGGCCTGCACCGCTTTCTAGCATGCAAGGATTCTAAACCGCTCCCTCTTTCACACCTCCCACCTCTAGCTGGAGATACCAGCCGCCACCCTAACACTGAAGGGATCCAATATGCAATGGGATGAAGAAGACCTGTTACCACACTCAACCCCATTCACCGACTTCCCTTCAATTTCCTCACCTGCATTTTTTTTTCTGAGGAAGGCCCTGATTTCTCGGGGGGGGGGGGGGAAATGGGGTCCACTCTAGATGAAATCTAACACCCAACTATACTTGTTGAGAAGGGCAAATGGAGGGAGGAGACCCAGAAGTGGCGGAAGAAAGGGTAGCCGGGACAGGATTGAAAGAAGTCTTTCTTCTCCCTTCCATTGGCAAGACGCCGCACCGTGGCGGACACTGGCAAAAGGCAGAGCCGTTGGTACTTCCACTCACTTGAACGTCATCTTTTTGTGAGGCGTGCTGATCAAGAGATCGTACGTCAGGACGGTATCTTCAGGGAAATCCCTCTTCATGAATCTTTCTTTGCCATCCTCGTCTATCATATAAACCAGCTGCAAAAAAAAAAAAAAGGAAAAATTTGATGGACCTGGGATTTAACGAATAACAGATGCAAAGGCGACGTCACGATCTTCACCTCACTTCTGCCATTACAAGGCTGTCCTTGGCTTACGAGCTTTTTTTTTTTTCACTTAGCGGCCGTTCTAAATCACAACAGGACTGCAGAAAGGGACTTAGGACTGGTCCTCACTGTTAGGACGTGATTATTACCTAACTTGTTGGGTTGGCAATATATAAGCCATCAATGTAGCTTTAAGACTGCTGTATTGCATCATACTGTGTCCTGATTGGTTAGCTCTGTAGCCAGTGTCCTTAAGAGGGAGCTAGAAACATGGTTTGTTCTCTTTGCTAATTCTTGCTCTCTGATATCTCTGTATGCTACTGTTTGCAAATCCAGAAGAACTGTTTATTGTGAATGACTGCGACGACTGGTAAGAAGACTTTGTTATTGGATTATCCCTGGTTTTGGCTATCTCCTGCTTTATATGTGTATGACCTGGACTGTTTATTGGACTGTGCCTTACTATTTCCTGAAAGTAAACACAACTCAGTGTATCTTTGTGTTGACTGTGTTTATTCGTATCTACTCTCAATCGCTTTCATGTACACACCCTTGCTACTCAAGGGTTACTCTGCGAAGTTCTTAACACTCACACTTAAGGACCGTCACAGCATTCCTCCACGGTCATGTGATCAAAATTCGGGGGCTTGGCCGTCGCATGTATTTACGTCCCAGCCCAGGGTCCACGTGATCGCTGCTTGTGACTTTCCCAGCCGACTTGTGAGAAGCAAAAGTCAAGGGGGGGGGAACCAGATTCTCTCGCCAACCGTGTGGTTTATTGAACAACTCAGTGATCTGTTTAACAATCATGGCAAAAGGTGTCCAAAAATTGGGCTTGGCTCGCTTAACAACCGCCTTGCTGAGCAACAGAAATTGTTATCCCAATTCCGTTCATCGATCAAGGACTTCTTGTATTTCTCTCATGGCAGGGATTTAAAAAAAAAAGACTTTAGGGTGGGAATTTCTGATTTCTGTCCGACTTCAATTATTTATTTTTGTTCATTATGCTTTTGGTGGTTAAGAAGGCAGGTAGTTCCCCGACTTACAACAGTTCCTTTAGTGGCCATTCAAAGTTACGATGGCACTGAAAAAAACTGACTTGCAACGGTTTCTTTCAGAGTTATGATCTTTGCCGCATCACGTGATCAAAATTCAGATGTTTGGCAACCGACTCATATTTATGACGGTTGCAGAATCCTGGGGGGGGAGGGGTGTGTGTCATGTGTCACAATCTTCTGACAAGCCAAGTCAATGGGGAACCCAAATTCACTTAACAAGAGGGCTACTAACTTTTAACAACCGCAGTGACTCGCTTAACACCTGTGTCAAGAAAGGTCCTAAAATGGTGCAAAACTCGCTCAACAAATGTCTTGTTTCCCAACAGAAATCTGGGGCGCCGTTGTGGTCGTAAGTCGAGGACTACCTGTGATAATAAACAGGTATGGTAGCAAGCTGCCCGGTGTCACATCCGTGAGATGGGCAATAGAAGACAAACGAACAAATAAGCAAACTCCTCAGGATCCTCATTCGAATCCATAAGGACCTTGCCAGACCTCTTTGCTTCCATGAAACTCCCACGGAGGTCCCATACAGACCATCTCACCCACCTCTTGCAAGCCAGTCTCATCGTAGTATATGCTGATGATGGAATGTTTGCTCGATACGGCATATCTTGAGGACCCTCTCATCCTCTGGAGAGCATTCAACTTATACCAGGCATCCGAAGGGTAAGCCTTTTTAAATGCGATGCCGTTGTCACTCGACACCCAGAGCTGCGATGAGAAGGAGGGGAGGAGGGAAAGGGGTGGTTTGTTTCGTGCAAAACTACTTTGCATGCACGTAGAGTAGGATAGGGTAGGATATAGAACAGAACAGAACAGAACAGAACAGAACAGAATAGAACAGGAAAATAGAATATAGAAAATAGAAAATAGAGAAAGAATAGAATAGAACAGAACAGAACAGAATAGAACAGAACAGAACAGAATAGAACAGAACAAAATAGAACAGAACAGGAAAATAGAATATAGAAAATAGAAAATAGAGAAAGAATAGAATAGAATAGAATAGAATAGAATAGAATAGAATAGAATAGAATAGAACAGAACAGAACAGAACAGAACAGAACAGGAAAATAGAATATAGAAAACAGAAAATAGAAAATAGAAAATAGAGAAAGAATAGAATAGAACAGAACAGAACAGAACAGAACAGAACAGAACAGAATAGAACAGAACAGGAAAATAGAATATAGAAAATAGAAAATAGAGAAAGAATAGAATAGAATAGAATAGAATAGAATAGAATAGAATAGAATAGAATAGAACAGGAAAATAGAATATAGAATATAGAAAATAGAGAAAGAATAGAATAGAATAGAATAGAATAGAATAGAATAGAATAGAATAGAATAGAATAGAATAGAATATAGAAAATAGAGAATGGGATATAGAAAATATAGAAAGAACAGAACAGGAAAATAGAATATAGAAAATAGAAAATAGAGAAAGAATAGAATAGAATAGAATAGAATAGAATAGAATAGAATAGAATAGAATAGAATAGAATAGAACAGAACAGGAAAATAGAATATAGAATATAGAAAATAGAAAATAGAGAAAGAATAGAATAGAATAGAATAGAATAGAATAGAATAGAATAGAATAGAATAGAATAGAATAGAATAGAATAGAATATAGAAAATAGAGAATGGGATATAGAAAATATAGAAAGAACAGAACAGGAAAATAGAATATAGAAAATAGAAAATAGAGAAAGAATAGAATAGAATAGAATAGAATAGAATAGAATAGAATAGAATAGAATAGAATAGAATAGAATAGAATAGAATAGAATAGAATAGAACAGAACAGGAAAATAGAATATAGAATATAGAAAATAGAAAATAGAGAAAGAATAGAATAGAATAGAATAGAATAGAATAGAATAGAATAGAATAGAATAGAATATAGAAAATAGAGAATGGGATATAGAAAATATAGAAAGAACAGAACAGGAAAATAGAATATAGAAAATAGAAAATAGAGAAAGAATAGAATAGAATAGAATAGAATAGAATAGAATAGAATAGAATAGAATAGAATAGAATAGAACAGAACAGAATAGAACAGAACAGGAAAATAGAATATAGGAAATAGAAAATAGAAAATAGAAAATAGAAAATAGAGAAAGAATAGAACAGAACAGAATATAGAAAATAGAGAACAGAACAGAACAATAGAGTACGAAAGGACCATGGAGCTCTTCCAATCCAACCCCCTGCTTAGGCAGGAAACCCTATACCATTTCAGACAAATGGTTGTCCAAGCTTTTCAGTGCCGTTGTTAGCTTTGAACGGTCACTAAATGAACTGCTGTCAGTTGAGGTCTGTCCTCTGAAGAGTAAAACAGAAAGTAGGGTAAATGGCCAGGGATGTGACCCGCTTCCCACAGCCTTTCTCTCCCCTGGATTCATGAGGAATATAAAGGCATTACCTCCTCCCGGTCTGTCATAACGGCAAAAGACCCACTAAAAGAGAGGACAAAATTCTTGATGGGAGAGTCACTCGGGAAATTGGAAAGGTAGATGTAATTTATCTTATCTTGGCTGGAAAGGAGAGCGAGAAAAAGAGAAAAATGCCGACATTAGGTTGAGTAGTGGGCCCGCTTCAGTTTGGAGAGCCAGTTTGGGGTAGCGGTTAAGGCCGAGAAATCAGGAGGCTGGGAGTTCTAGTTCCAGTTCTTGTCCGGCCTTAGAGATGAAAGTTGGCTGGGGGACTTTGGGTCAATCACGAGGAGTCGGTGAGTTCTAGTCCTGCCTTTGGCATGAACACCGACTTTTGAGCCAAACGCTCTCTCTCTCTCAGCCCAACCACCTCACAAGGGAAAATAGGAGGAAGGAATATTAGGTACCGTATTTTTCGGTGTATAAGGCGCACCGGAGTATAAGACGCACTTATCTTTTTTGGTGAGGAAAAGAAGAAAAAGAAATCCCCCTCTGCCTCTGAGCAATTTTGCCTCGGTACAGCAAACAGCCTGCTTTACTTTCGTTTTCGTTTTCAGCATAGCTTGATTAACACAAGGGGGAAAAAAAATCTGCTCCAGCAATTTACCTCTTTGCAGCAAGCAGCAGAGCCCTGCGTAAAACAGCTGAGAGCAAATCAGCTGAGAGTCGGGAGGCCGATCCAATCAACTTGTGCTAATTAGTCTGTGCTGAAGCTGAAAGGAGCTGGTTTTTTTTCTTGCTGTTTGCTTGCAAGGAGGTAACTGCTGCGAGGCAGAGGCCAAAGGGTGGGAGCCAGTGGGTGGCGGGGCTACATTCGGTGTATAAGACGCACCTAAATTTTCACACCCTTTTAGGGGGGAAAAGGTGCATCTTATACTCCAAAACATACGGTATGTTTGCCGCTTTGAGTTATTTATAACGAAAATAATAAAGCTGGGATGAAGTCTAATGAATAAATAACTAAAATGTCTCGTCCTGGTCCCAAAGGTGCTTTTTCAAAAGGCAACTGGCCTTTCCTTGTTTTTCCTGGAAGACGTTTGGCTTCTCGTCCAAGAAGCTTCTTCAGTTCTGACTGAATGGTGCAGGATGGAAGGATTTATATGCCTTGCAGTCCTCTGGTCCTTAGCCCTCTCTCTCTCTTGAGAGTCGCTGAGGCTGCTTGGAGGTTTCTCTATGCCTGAATTGTGCAAATGGGCGTGGAACCTTCTGGGAACTGCTGAAAGGACTGCGTTGAAAAGACTAAGCTGTCTCGCCCTTATTATATTCCTTGTTTGTTTCTACTGGCTAAATTACCCCCTTTGGACTCTATGACAGTTCAGCCTAGGAAGGACAAGCTTACCTTTGCAAGATCACGTTCCCCCAAATATAAAAAGCTTTGTTGAAGGGGTTGTAAGCCAGGCCTCGTGCGATCAGGGGTTTATCTGTGTATTTCTCGGTGCCCAGGAGCATCACGAAACCTTTATCGGAGGCTGTTGAGAAGAAAAGAGAACTGTCAAAAGAAAAGTTTTCAGCGGCAGTTGCAGGAAGACTGCAGAAGAAGAAGAAGAAGAAGAAGAAAAGAAGCAGAGCCATCTCTTCTTCCTCTCTTTGTTTTGTGTCTCCTTGTTTATCTGAGGACCATCCGCTGTCCTGAACCTCAAATCCCCCTGAAAGTCGGAGGACAGGACAGCTCCTGAACAACAGACTCAGCAGAAACTCAAGGCAGAAAGGAACAAGGACAAATTACGGATTGGAGAGAAGCCCAGGGTTGAACCCAGGGTGTCGGGGAAGTGGGGGGAGAGGAATGTCCTTAGTGCTGAGCTTGGTCTTTTTCATGAAGACATTTCATCACCCAACTAGGCAACAACGTCAGGGTTAGAAGGGAGTGGAGTTGGAGGAGGAGGAGGAGGAGGAGGAGGAGGAGGAGGAGGAGGAGGAGGAGGAAGAATAGTAGTATTAGTAGTAGTAGTACTGTGGGGTCCTTGATGCTCTCTGAGCTTGGTTGTTTTCTTGCAGACATTTCATCACCCAACTAAGTAACATCATCAGTGCTAGAAGAGAGTGTGGTTTGCTCTCTTTTTTACATGCGAATGGCTTGCCCTTTCAGGGTTGACGGTGGTAGTCTTCACGGTCCCTTGATTAGGTTGTTGTTTGCTGTGACAAAACTCAAGACAAGCATGCTAACCAGCATGGCTGACAGGAATTCTGGGAGTTGAATCCATGCATCCTGAAGTTGCCGAAGTTGGGAAACCCTGCGTTAAGCAATGCCATCTCTCAGGAGCCAAAAAGACGCCCTTTTCTGTTGCAACACCTTCCTTCTGGAGCAAAGTTTCCCTCAAGATCCAGAGGGCCTCTGTTGTTGTGCTGTGGCTTAGAAAAGCAGTGAAGCCCTGCCTCTTCTCCCAGATCATTGCAAGAGAGAGGGAGACGCCCCTCCCTTCTTTTTCACCAGCTCTGTGGTTTGGCTTCCTTTCTTGTGAAAGATCTTTTTTTCTCATCTTTCTCTTGTTTCTGTTGTCATTTCGTTGTTGTGAGCTGCCCAAAGGTATTGAGAGTTGGGTGGCATGACAGTTTGATAAATGAGTATTATGTTGTTTTGTCGCAGAGTCAGCCAGATGTTTAGACTGGATTGGATATTCCTCTCCACCTCCCAAGGACCAGGTGATGTTGTGACCCGTACACGGCCAGTGCAGATAGTAGCTGATTCCGACAGCGAGGAGGCTGGTGTGGTGCTGCGCCAGCAGCCTGTGCAGCTTGCACTCGAGTCGGACAATGAGGAGGCTGGAGAAAATGTGGTGCCAGAGGCAGGGATTCAGCCAGGGCCTTCAGAACCTCCAGAAGCTCCTTTAAGTGAAGAGGACGAGGAGGAGCCTCTTCTCGATGCACGGGCGCACAGAGCTGCCAAAAGGCAGGAGTGGCTCCTCAGGAGGAGGTCTCCTCAAGAGTAAGGCTTGGGGCTAATTGGCCACTCCCTTAGCCTATTTAAGGAGGAACACCGACTGAAGCAATTTGCAGGGAACAACTTCGTTCACATACCTTCGTGTCTTGTCTTGCTTATCTTATCAGCTTCCTGCAAATTGCTTCTGGGCATTCTGCCAACCACAGTAAGCTTTCAGTTATTATTCTTTGAATTCTTGGTGGCTGTTAATGCAGTTAATTAACAGCCGTTGTTGTAAAAGACTGGTTTATTTATTAAACTAAGGTTTGAACGGACTTTGTGTGTGCTGCGTTCTTTGGGATCCGTAGCTGGGGCAGAACAGGTGACTTTCATAAACCGCAAAGAAAAGGTATGGTTCTTACCCCTAGGTACATGGCTAGGGGCTTTGTAGATTAGTTCAAAATGCTCCTGCTCTGGAAACAGAAGAGAAAAGAGAACAAAGGTTAGTGTGTGAACACAAACAAGTAGCTTAGATCAGGGGTATCAAACACAAGGCCCAGGGGCCGGATCCGGCCTGCGGGATGCTTAGATCTGTCCCACGGGGACGCCCTGAAAACAGCAAAGGAGTGGGCCGCGGTGCCCCTGCCAGAGAAAACAGAGCTCCTGAGGGATATGCGCGGCCCTCCCGAGTTCCGTTTTCGCTGGCAGAGGGTTGCAAGGAGGTCATCGCAGCCGAAAATGGAGCTCGGGAGCCCGTTTTTGCTGGCAGCGCCCTCGGGCCGCCACAGGCGCTCCCGACACGAGTGATGTCGAGCTGGCCAGGCCCACCTTGGCCACGCCCACTCCTGAGGTCAAACACAACCCTGATGCGGCCCTTGATAAAATCGAGTTTGTCACCCCTGGTTTAGAGTCAACAGCCAGCATGTAACGTTTTTCTCCTTAACCTAGGGAAGTGGCAAAGATAGGTTACAGTAGCATTGACCATGCTGATATCATCAGGTAAATCAGGGGTGAAATGCTCCCGGTTCGGACCGGATCACCCGATCCGGTAGTGATGGAGGCGGATGGTTCGGAGAACTGGTAGCAAAAATCCCTTCCCCCCCCCCCCCCGCACCCATGCCCAGCTGAGCCACACAATCATCAAAGGCTTTTTTTTTAACGTTTAAAAGCATTTTTTCTACAACCTCTTGGGCCGAAAAAATGCTTTTTAAAGTAAAAAAAAAAAAAAAAAGCCTCTGATGGTCGCGTGGCTCAGCTAGGATCGTCAAAGGCTTTTAAAAGAAAAAAACCCTTTTTTTCTTTTAAATGCCTCGGATGATCCAAGCTGCTGGGATCGTCAGAACCTTATGAAAGCTCTGACGAAGAGGTTGTTAAAAAAATGCTTTTAAAAGTAAAAAAAAGAAAAAATAGCCACGCCCACCCAGTCACATTACCACCACCCTACACCAAGCCACACCCACAGAACCGGTAGTAACAAATTTTAGATTTCACCACAGAGGTAAATCCTTCTGTTTCCAAGTGTCTTGAAATGGTTCCAACTCCTCCTGTATTGTACAGGTAGTCCCCGACTTACAACAGTTCTCTTAGTGCCCCTCTGAAGTTACAACGGCACTGAAAGAAGTGATTTATGACCATTTTTCACACTTACGTCTGTTACAGCATCCCCGTGGTCACGTGATCAAAAGTCAGGTGGTTCGTAATTATGACCGGTTGCCATGTCCTGGGGTCATGGGATCCCCTTTTGCAACCTTCTGATGAACCAAATGAAGGGGGGAGGCCAGATTCACTTAACCGGCCTGCTACTAAGTGAAGGTATGGTGGTTTACTTAACAAGCGTGGCAAGAGAGGTCGGCAAACGGGGCCAAGCTCAACTTCACAAATGTCTCGCTCAGCGGCAGCAATTTCGGCCTCCGTTGTGATCAACAAGTCCCGTGGAAAAGGACTTGAGCATTATTACTACGATCTGGAACGAGCTCCCCCCGGAGATCCCGGATCTGCGCACCTTCCGTCGCGCCCTCAAGACTTTCTTATTTCATCAAGCCGGCCTGGCCTAAATCTTCTTCCCTTTTTTAAATGTAAATTTTCATTAGTTTTTAAATTATTGGGGTATTTTAAAATTGTCTCAGCCAAATTATTTAATTCGTTTTTATTCTATTTTAAATTTTTGTATTTATGTGTTTTATTCTGCGGCTGTTCACCGCCCTGAGTCCTTCGGGAGGAGGGCGGTATAGAAATCTAATAAAATAAACAAATAAATAAATAAATTACCCCTGTCGTATGAAACAACGTAAGTTCTATTTCTGGGCTTGCGAGTCACCAGGAAATGGAACATGTTTTCCTCTGTCAACAAGGCCCATGAAATTATGCAATCCAAACCTGGAGAAAAGAAAAGAGAGGTCCAAATTTGGAGAGACGCATGGAAGTGTGTTAGATGCGCCCATCCCGAAGTGCGGGTCACCTTTTCCCAAAATCTCCACAGCAGCTGAAGCCTACACAAACAACCCAGAGTGCCAACTCTGAAGCGAACCTGGCTGAAGCCGTCTTGTGCTCATAGTTTTGCCACGAAGCCTGAGAGGGGGAAGGGAAGGGGAGGGGTGAAGTAGATAGCCTGGCTAACAGTCAAAACGAAACGTTTTCCTTTGGGAACCAAGGTCGTTGTAAGAGGTGGCTGGTGGAGGAGGAGTGGAGCCCGCCAGCTGTATTCATTGGACAATGTGACTGGTGACACCTGGGAGGGGGGATTTTTACTCTTTTAATTAGGTGAAAACCGCGGGAACTTTGAGTGTTGGTTTTCACTGGCTGTGCCAATAGGATGTATCTGTTGTGGCCCGCCAGCAGCCAGCAGAGCTGGCAGCGGATTCGGACAGTGAGGAGGTTGGGGAGGAACGTGGGCCAGTCCTGGAGCCTGCGGAAGGCTCGGACGAGAGCCATCTGGGAGTTACCGTATATTTTGGACGCAAAAAAAATTTTTTTTTTTTCAGCCTCTCAAACGGAAGTTTCGGAGGCTTTTTTCAGCCTGTGAAACCCCCGTTTCAGAGGCTGGGCGTGGCTACATTCTGTGTATAAGATGCACCCAAATTTTCACCCTCTTTTAGGGGGGAAAAAAGGTGCGTCTTATACTCCGGAAAATATGGTATGCGCTGCCTCCGGACCCTCCAGAATCTGACATCAGCGAGGCAGAAGAACAATGTGAGCCTGTTCCCAGCGTGCATGGCATGCGCAGAGCTGGCAGAAGGCAAGAACAATTAAGGGAAAAAAAAGGGTGACTCGGGAGTAAGGCTTGGAGTTGATTGGCCCCTCTCAGAAGGCTTAAAAGAGGAGCAAATGGATGTGAGCCTTTGCAGGAAGCAATTTGTTCATTCATTTGTTCAATTTGTTCATTTGGTCGGTTCAAGCTCTGAGAAGTCTGTTTGACTCTGTGCTCCGTCTGGCCTTGCAAAACTAATTGGCAATTAGGTCTCTGGCAGCGTTTCAAGGGAGATAAAGGTGGGTTCCTTATCAACGTTACCCTGAAAGACTGTGTCAACGTGAGCAGACCTCTGTCGGAATCTGCACAGACTGTTTGTGAATCATTACGGGCTGTGAATGACCACAATTCACAGCCGTCTCAATAAAAGAGGTTTTTGGGGACTAAGATTGTGGTTTATGCTTTCTCAGGAAGCCTAGGTCAGAACAGTATCCAATAAAGATGTTCTTTGAGGAATCCACCTGTCTCGGAGTTCTCCTTTCAATGGGTGCGTTACTTGGAATGCTGACACAGCGGGGAAAAGGAAAGGCAACTTTTCAACATGTAAAAGGACTTACGGAAGATACGATAGCATAAGGTCCTCTTCCTTTCTTTTAGGGAGCCACTCGCCTTCACAATCCCATCTAAAGAGAAAAAAAAAAAAAAAACAGAAGAAAAACAGTTCTTCCTTTCCTGGGCATGGTCTCACACCTGTCAAAATGCTATACAATTTGGGATGAACACCCTTCGAATGGTCTGGGAGTAGGAATGGATTTCCACAGAAAAAATTGCAGACTACAGGAACCAGGAGCACTACCGTGCTTCCCCGAAAATAAGACCCTGTCTTATATTTTTTTTTAACCCTGAAATAAGCACTCAAAATCCATATTGGGCTTATTATCAGGAGATGTCTTATTTTGGGGAAAACAGGGTACTCCAAGTGGCCTCAATGACTCTCTAAAACAGTGTTTCTCAACCTTGGTAGCTTGAAGATGGGTGGACTTCAACTCCCAGAATCCCCCAGCCAGCGCTGCTGGCTGGGGGATTCTGGGAGTTGAAGTCCACCCATCTTCAAGCTACCAAGGTTGAGAAACACTGCTCTAAAAGGATGCAAATGACCAGCTCTCTTCAAGGAGTATAAATCCTTCAATTCCCCACCATGCAGTCAGAGCGGAAGAAGCTTCTTGGAGGAGAAGCGAAACGTCTTCAAAGAAAAAACAAGGAGAAGTCCAGCTGCCTCCTGAAAAAGCACCTTTGGGACAACTGTGACCTGGATGACGGAGAATCTCTACTTCTAATACACTACCTTTGCAACTTATAAGGAAGAATTCTCCTTCCTGAGAACCGCCACCGAGGGCAATCACGTATTCGGTGTTATTGTAAGGGAAAAAGACAGGAACCAGCTTCTTCACGCAGACGTTGTTCAAGATCCGTGTCCACAGAACTAAAGGGGCAACAGAGGGAGAAAGAGAAGATCCCTGGGGTTATTTTATTTATTTATTTATATTTAAATTTATATACCGCCCTTCTCCCGAAGGACTCAGGGCGGTGAACTGCCAAAAGTAAAAAACATAAGAGTACAAAATTTAAAAACAATTAAAAAATATATTAAACAATCTGGCCCAACAATTAAAATACCCCCATTTAAAATTCAAATTAAAATTAAACAATTGGAGAGTTAGGCCAGCCCGGCTTGTTGAAATAAAAAAGTTTTGAGGGCCCGGCGGAAAGTACATAGATCTGGAATCGTCCGTATCTCCAGGGAGAGCTCGTTCCAGAGGGCAGGTGCTCCCACAGAGAAAGCTCTCCCCCTGGGGGCCGCCAGTCGACATTGTTATAAGACCCTGTCAGAAAATTCTGCCCATAAACCCCCTTGCAACTTCCTGCTACCTTCTAAAAGGGAAGGAAAGGAGGGTCAGCAGTCAGGGGGATGGACTCAAGGGCAGTAGCCGATGAGTGAGTGCACCGTTGAAAGAGTTATCCCAAAGGCACAGGAGTTAGAATGCAGTATTGCAGGCTGGCTCTGCCGACTGCCAGCAGTTCGATCCTGACTGGCTCAAGGTTGAATCAGCCTTCCGTTTTCCCGAGGTCGGTAAAACGAGGACCCAGATTGTTGGGGGCAATAGGCCAACTCTGTAAACCGCTTAGAGGGCTGGAAAGCACTGTGAAGCGGTATATACCGTATTTTTCGGAGTATAAGATGCACTTTCCCCCCCCCCAAAAGAGGGTGAAAATTTGGGTGCATCTTACACACCAAATGTAGCCCGCCCACCCGCCAGCCCCCACCCTTCATCCTCCGTGCGTCCTCTCAAACGGAGCAGCCTCTCAAACGGAGCTTTCGGAGGGTGAAAAAGCAAGGCACAGAGGCCAAAATGGCAACCCAGAACAGCTGCTGCCTTGCCAGGCCGGTTCCGGGCTTCCCCTGCTGTACTCACTGGAGCGCCCTGCGACAATCAGCCTGCGTTTTTAAAGCTGCTTTTCTGCCCCAACGAGGCGCGTGCACGCTCACAACCAGCGAACCTGTTGCTAAAGTTCACCTCTGAGAACAACTGATTGGGGGTATTCCAGGAGGCCAATCCACCAGCCAATCAGCTGCTTGTATTGAATCAGGCTAATGTGCTGAAGCCGACGAGGCTGTTTGCTGCAAGGACACTAGCCAGATGAATACCAATGAATGCTGATAGGCAGAGGCAGAATTTTTTTTTTTCTTATTTTCCTCCTCCCAAAATAAGGTGCGTCTTATACTCCGGAGCATCTTATACTCCGAAAAATACGGTAAGTTTAAGGCCTATTGCTCTTCCTTTTCCCCTTCCTTCCTTCCTTCCTTCTTCTCTCTCTCTCTCTTCCATGGTGCGCAGTGGTTAAAATGCACTATTACAGGCTTAACTTTGCCCACTGCCATGAGTTTGATCCTGATCAACTCAAGGTTGACTCAGCCTTCCATCCTTCCGAGGTGGGTCAAATGAGGACCCATAATGTTGGGGGGAGGGGGGGGCAAGAGGCCGACTCTGTAAACCGCTTAGAGAGGGCTGGAAAGCACTGTGAAGCCCCATCACGGCTCTTGAACCCCCGTGGTATTCCAGAGGACTTACTCAAATTATGGTAAATCACATACTTCCACGTGTAATTATAGATCACTCAGTCTCTGGGACCTTAATCATGCGTGGAGTAAAGCAGGAACACGAGGAATCCAGTGGGTTGAATGGACTCTCTGGCAGAAAGCTTTGTTTTTTTTTAACCAGATTATGGACCTTCCTGGCGAGGCCATGCTCCTGGAAGCATCGCAGCGGGATGGGGGGGTGGAGGGTGGGTGGGCGCAGGAGCATTTTGGGGGGGTTATTTTTTTAGGCTCACGTACCAGATCCTTTGGTTTCTAGGTGTAAAAGTGGATAATGCCCTGTAAAGTAATAGACCAGTTGGTTTTGCCGGATGAAGAGAGTGCTTTCGGTAGCGATGGTGTCTACAATGGAGGAGGAGAATTTTCCCTGCGGGCAGGAAAGGGAGCCAATCCAGCAGCTGTCAATGGCCACCTGGAGCAGAGCAGGAGACAAAAGCCAAAGCTGTGTGAGCTGAGAGGAGACAGAGCATCTCTCTCGATGGTCCTCCCCAAGGGCAGTGGCCTTTCACCCTCTGGAGCAGGGGTCTCCAACCTTGGCAACTTTAAGACTTGTGGACTTCAACTCCCAGAGCTTTGCTGGTTGAGGAATTCTGGGAGTTGAAGTCCACAAGTCTTAAAGTGGCCAAGGTTGGAGACCCCTGCTCTGGAAAGTGTGGAAACACAGGATAGTCCTCGGCTGACGATCACATCGGAGGCCAAAACCTCTGTGGCTAAGTGAGACATTGGTTCAGTGAGCTTTGCCCCATTTTATGGCCTTCCTTTGTCACAGTTGTTAAGTGGATCGCGGCAGCTGTTAAGTTAGTCACACAATTGTTCAGGGCATCTGAACTTCCCCGTGGACTTTGCTAGTCAGGAAGTCGCATAAAGGGGATCACGTGATCCCTGGGACGCTGCAACCGTCATGAAGACGAGACAGTTGCCAGTTGTCTGAATTTTGATTTACAGGATGCTGCCATGGACTCAAGTGTGAAAAATGGTTATAAATCACTTTTTTCAGCGATAGCAATGGCCCTTAGACTTATAGACCGCTTCGCAGTGCTTTACAACCCCTCTCTAAGCGGTTTACAGACTCAGCATTATTGCCCCCAACAATTTGGGTCCTCATTTTACCCACCTCGGAAGGATGGAAGGCTGAGTCAACCTTGAGACGGTCAGGATTGAACTCCTGGCACTGGGCAGAGTTAGCCTGCAATGCTGCATTCTAACCACTGCACACCACTGAAGGGAGGGAGGGAGGGAGAGCAATCGCCCTTAGAGTTATATACCGCTTCACAGAGCTTCCCAGCCCTCTCTACACAGTTTATAGAGTCACCATATTGGCCCCAACCATTTGGGTCCTCATTTTACCCACCTCGGAAGGATGGAAGGCTGAGCCAACCTTGAGGCAGTTCGAATTGTTGAACTGCAGGCAGCCGGCAGGCAGCAGAATTGAGCCTGCAATACTGCATTCCAAACACTGCGCCACCACGGCTCTTAGTAATGTTATAACTCTGAATGGTCACTGAATGAACTGCTGTAAGTCGAGGACTACCGGTAGTTATTTATTTCTCCCTGTTTACCTCTATGATGTGAAATGACTCAAAGTTTGTATTTGAGAGGATGATGATCTTCTTCTCGGGGATCCCTCCCAGGATAAGCACAGGCGCGTGCCGGTAAGTGGCCCACAAGGGGCGTGACGGATCTTTCAGCCCAAAGATACGTTTCATGCTGTACAACTGTACTCAACCAGAGAGGGAGATACAAGAGACGGTCAGCACTTGCCCTTCAACACAAAACGTTTGAGTCCACAATGCGAAGCCAAAGATGTTTAGGGACTGGGTGACTGAAGCATATAAAGAACAATCACTGAAATTGGGTATGTCTAGTTTAGGGGTGTCGAACTCAAGGCCCGTCCGTGGGCAGAAATTCAGCAGGTTCTGACAGGTTCTAGAGAACCGGTAGCAGAAAACTGAGTAGTTCAGAGAACCAGTAAATACCACCTCTGGCTGGCCCCCGAGTGGGGAGGGAATGGGGATTTTGTAGTATCCTTCCCCTGGAGTGGGGGGGAATGGACATTTTGCAGTATCCTTCCCCCAGGAGTGGGGAGGGAATAGGGATTTTGCAATATCCTTGCAATATCCGTGGGGTGGAAATGGACATTTTGCAGTATCCTACCCCTGCCACACCCACCAAGCCACGCCCACCAAGCCACGCCCACAGAACCAGTAGTAAAAAAAATTGAATTTCACCACTGCCCATGGGCAACATCCGGCCTACAGGATGCTTAGATTTGGCCCACGGGCCCGCCCTGGAAACAGCGAAGGACTGCCGTGGTGCCTCTGCCAGTAAAAACGGACCTTGGGAGGGCCATTTTCCCTGGCAGAGGGCTGCAGGAGGCCGTTGTGGCTGGAAACGGAGCCTCAATCAGTGACATTGAGCTGGCCATGCCCACCCTGGCCACACCCACCCGGCCTCCCGAGGTCAAACACAACCCTGATGCGGCCCTCAATGAAATCAAGTTGGACACCCCTAGTCTATTAATCAAAAGGACTGGGGGTGACATGATAGCAGTCTTCCAATATTTGAGGGACTGCCACAAAGAAGAGGGGTTCTGGGTCCACCTGTTCTCCAAAGCCCCTGAAGGCAGGACAAGAAGCAAAGGATGGAAACTAATCAAAGAGAGAAGCAACCTAGAACTAAGGAGAAATTCCCTGAGTGTGAGAACAATTAACCAGGGGAACAATTTGCCTCCAGAAGTTGTGAATGCTCCAACATTGGATTATTTAAGAAGAGATTGGATAGCTACTTGTCTGAAATGGTATTGGGCTTCCTGCCTGAGCAGGCAGTTGGAGTAGAAGACCTTTAAGGTCCCTTCCCACTCTGTTAAGTCACAGATTTTAGTTGGACCACAGCAATCTTCGCTGTAGGTGAAGCTTAGCTGCCCTTATTTACCAATGAGGTTAGTTTTGTATGTGTGAGGCGATGGGAAGATTTGGGTCAGTTTGATTTGGAAGTGGTTGAGCTGGACTAGAAAACAGGAAATTGTGAGTTCAAGTCCTCTGGCCAACTGAATGTCCTTAAAGAGATGGCTGGATTCACAACGGAAAGGGACTGCTGGAGTGACCTCTGTCCAGGGGAACCAAAAGAGGCATTTGCCTTATTGAATGCAAGCAGGCTTTGCTATGGCATGTTGGCTGCTGGCCCCTCCAGCAGCCGAATCAGAGGAGGAGGAGGAGGCGTGGGAGTCAGGGTCAGCATCAAGGCAACCTGAGAGCTCCGAGGGAGAAGAGGGACTGGAGCTGTCAGAGATAGACACAGAGGCAGAGCCTGGGTCATCCGTCAGCCCTCAGATGGAGAGTCAACAGCCCCCAGGTCTGGAGGTGGCTGAGGAGGAACAGCTGGGGTCCAGTGCCTGACATGTGGATGTGCAGAAGGCAGAGGAGAGGAGAGCAGTGGAAATCTATGAGCCGGTCCTTGGGACGGAAGAGCTACTGCTGCTGGCGAAGCCCCACCCTAGTTCTGCGGTTAAAGGCAGGGGGCAGAGATGAATAGATGTGGCAGACAATTATTCATCTTCTGGCCGGATGGACTTGTTAGCCTGCGGTGAGAGAGAAACTTTTTTTGCCAGCACTCCTAATTAAAGGAATCTGAGTTCACTTCAGAAAGTTTGTTGTGTTTGGGGAGCTGAGTCAGAACAGGCTTATTAAGACCATGGACACTTCCCGAGCATCGTAATTTGCAAACCCCTCCCCCAGCCTGCAGCAAATTACCTTCTCCCCAATCCTGAATTTTTCGTCTTTCTCGGATGGCTCCATAAATCCATTTATGTTAATGTTCATCCTAGGAAGAAAGGGAAAGGAGAAGACGCGTGCATATGAATATTTCATTTACTACCTTTGTGAATAACTTGTCTGCCAAAGCAAATTATACTGTGATATGATACTTGGGTCCAAGAGAGCCCCAACAAAGGGAAAAAGAAAAAAAAGTATGAAATGGGGGAGAGCAATTTAGAACAAAATTATCTGACAGTCACAGCAGGGGGCCTTCTGGAAAGGGAGAAATTAAAAAGTATGGTTCCAACAAAGTGGTTTGAGAGGCAGTTTGGTCTAGTGGTTCAAGGAAGTAGGCTAGAAAGCGAGAGGCCGTGAGTTCTATCTAGTCCTGCTTTAGCTATGAAAGTTGGCTTAGTGACTTTGGGCCGATCGCCAGGAGACGTGAGTTCTAGTCCCATTTTAGGCATGAAAGCTAGGTGATTTAGGGGCAATCAACAGAAGACCGTGAGTTCCAATCCTGTTCTGGCTTTAAATGCCAGCTGGGTGACCTTGAGCCGGTCCCTTTCTCTCAGTCCAACTCCCCTGACTGGTTGGTGGTGGTGGTGGTGGTGGGTAAAATAGGAAGAGGAAGGTATGTTGGATATCTTCGCCGCCTTGAGTTATTTGTAAAAGAATAATAAATGCAGGAAAAAAAATAAACGAAAGGTAGCTAATATTAATCCAGGGGTGAAATCCAGCAGGTTCTGACAGGTTCTGGAGAACCGGTAGTGGAAATTTTGAGTAGTTCTGAGAACCGGCAAATACCAACCTCTGGCTGGTCCCAGAGTGGGGAGGGAATGGGGATTTTGCAATATCCTTCCCCCAGGAGTGGGGAGGGAATGGCGATTTTGCAGTATCCTTCCCCCAGGAGTGGGAATGGAGATTTTGCAACATCTTTCCCTCGGAGTGGGGTGGGAATGGCGATTTTGCAGTATCCTTCCCCCAGGAGTGGGGTGGGAATGGCGATTTTGCAGTATCCTTCCCCCAGGAGTGGGGAGGGAATGGCGATTTTGCAGTATCCTTCCCCCAGGAGTGGGAATGGAGATTTTGCAACATCTTTCCCTCGGAGTGGGGTGGGAATGGCGATTTTGCAGTATCCTTCCCCCAGGAGTGGGGTGGGAATGGCGATTTTGCAGTATCCTTCCCCCAGGAGTGGGGAGGGAATGGGGATTTTGCAGTACCCTTCCCCCAGGAGTGGGAATGGAGATTTTGCAACATCTTTCCCTCGGAGTGGGGTGGGAATGGCGATTTTGCAGTATCCTTCCCCCAGGAGTGGGGTGGGAATGGCGATTTTGCAGTACCCTTCCCCCAGGAGTGGGGAGGGAATGGGGATTTTGCAGTACCCTTCCCCCAGGAGTGGGGTGGGAATGGCGATTTTGCAATATCCTTCCCCCAGGAGTGGGGAAGGAATGGGGCTTTTGCAATATCCTTTCCCTGCCACACCCACCAAGCCACACCATGCCCAACCAAGCCATGCCCACAATTGAATTGAATTCCACCACTGTATGAATTCCCTTGCTGGCAGTGTTTAGCAAGAGGGGAAGGCTAGGAAGAGTCATGATCCCCAACCTCTTCTTACCTCCTGTTGAGTATAGGGAGCCCAAAGCCATTCGTCCTCACCATAATGCGGTTCACAACACTGCCATTCAAGAAGGGCATCGGCGTGAACCAGACCATCGAGCAAATTTCCTCGCTCTCACAATCTGTATCTGGAGAGGCAGAGAAAAGCACATCACGCGGCCTGAGCTGCTTGCCCAAAGATGAGCAGAAATCTACCCCACCTGACCAGACAGAGGCAGGATTTTTACCCTATGAAAAAAAGACAAACTTTTACAATATTAAAGAATGAATATAAGAGATTTGAAAAGGAACTCCAGAAAGATCCACATAAGAAAGAAGTAAAAATGAAAAAGGATATGCTAAAACATAAAATGGATTTACTGGAGAAGGAAGAGCTAGCCCAAAAAATAAGAAGTGCTAAACAGAATTATTTTGAAAATGCAAATAAACCTGGAAGGTGGCTAACATATAAATTGAAAAAAGAAAGGGAATCAAAAAAAATAACGCAACTGATTGACTATTTTCATATGACTGTGTACGGGTAGTCCTTGATTTACAACACTTCGAAGTTACAATGGCACTGAAAAAAAATGTGAGTTATGACCGTTTTTCACAGTGACAACCTTTGCAGCGTCCCCGGGGGTCACGTGGTCATAATTCACATGAAGGCTCGTACCTACGACGGTCGCTGCCTCCCCGGGTCACGCGATCCCTTTTCTTGCAATCTTCTCACGAGCGAAGTCCATGGGGAAGCCGGGTTCACTTTCACAATGGTGTCGCTCCCTTTATCAACAGCAGTGACTCCCTTTCCCAACCGTGGGCGAGAAAGGACGTAAAACGAGGCAAACCAATGCTTCACTTAGCGACAGAGGCTTTGGGCTTAACCGTGGCTATAAGTTGAGGGCTACCTGTACATGGGCAGGCAGAGGTGGCATGCCAAGTGAAGTCACCCCTTGGCTTTAATTCTGGATGGTACAGGTAGTTCTTGAATTACAGCCATTCATTTAGGGACCATTCGAAGTTACAACAGCACTGGAAAATAAAAAGACTTCCAACCGGGCCTTGCACTTAGAATCAAGGCAGCATTTCCGCAGTCACGGGATCAAAATTCGGGTGCTTGGTACCCAGCCTGTATTGATGACAGTTTTGGCATCTTGGGGTTAGGTGATACCCATTTGTGACCAGCTCCCAGCTGCTTCTGATGAGCAAAGTCTAGGGGGAGGAAGCCTACGGATTGGCTTAACAGCTGCTTGATTCATTTAAGAACTGCAGCGAGACGCTTAACGACCATGGCGGAAAAAAAAGGTCGTAAGATTGGGCACAACTTGCTGAATAACCGCCTTGCTTAGCAATGGAAATTCTGTTCCCAGGTTCTGGTCGTAAGTCGAAGACTACCTGTACACAAAGTAGAAGACTGGGTGAGGGGGTCCTTGGTGCTCTCTGAGCTGGCTTGTTTTCTTGTGGACGTTTCATTACCCTAAATGGGTAACATCATCAGGACTAGAAGGGAATGAGATTTGCAGAAAGGATGAGGAGGAGGAGAGGGGGGGGCTGTAGGGTCCTTGGTGCTTTCTAAGCTTCTTTCCTTGCAGACATTTTATTGCCCTTACTAGGTTACATCATCTGTGCCGGAAGGAGTGCTGTTTGCTCTCAGTTTAGATTCTGTCAGTTTAGATTCTGATTCCGTTTGTGCCTAGGCGACTGGAACTGGAAAAGAAAGATTTAGGGTGCCAAAACTGGATCAAACATGTCTTTCTGTTTTTCAAAGGCCATGAGCAGCACCCAGCAGATGGGCAGGAAGGAAGACCACAGGTGGGCTTCACATAATTTAATAACAGGTTCGCCCAGAATCAAAAATGTGAGCGCGCACACCATGCGCGCTGCGTCAAAAACACGGCGATTGTCTAGGACGGGATGGATAGCTTCGCTCGTGCACATGCCTTGCACACATGCGCGCTGCATCAAAAACACGGCGACTGTATCAGATGGGAAAGTGCTGGGGCGGGTGAGCAGGTCCAGCCGCTGGCCATAACTACCAGTTTGCCCGAATTGGTCCGAACCAGTTGAATCCCACCCCTGGTGAAGACCCTTTCCACTGCTCCAGCCTCACCGGCTTCTACAATGATGCCGAAATGTTCCTTGCCACAAACCCACCGTTCATCCGGTATGGGGCAGCCTTCATTTCGATCTGTAAACGTTCTTGTTTCTGGCGCACGGGATTGACGGGTTCCCTGAAAGAGACCCTCACGATTGGATTTAGTCCGCTGTAGTGGCCCACCCGGTTAGCTACCGGTACTTTCTGCAAAGAGGACAGAGAGTTTCTCACCAGCAGTCCTTTTCTTTTTTTTTAATTATTATCTATAAGGGCATCCAAAAGTAGCCCTCGCAGTGAGATAGGCAACTAACACATTGAACTAATAATAATAATTCTATTATTATTATTATTATTATTATTATTATTATTATTATTATTATTATTATTATTATTATTATTTTGATTTGTATGCCGCCCTATCTCCATAGGACTCAGGGCGGCTCACAACAATTAAAATCAAACCAGATAAAACATGTTAAAATAGATATTAAACACATATTAAACATATTAAAATAATCCAAACCCCATCAGTCCAGGCTGGGCAATTTGAACAGTCATGTTTTTAGTTCACGGCGGAAGGTGCGAAGGTCAGGGGCCAACCGGAGCCCCAGGGGGAGTTGATTCCAAAGGGTGGGAGATCCCACAGAGAAAGCTCTACTTCTGGGGGTCGTCAGCTGACATTGTCTGGCCGACGGCACCCTGAGTAGTCCCTCCCTGTGAGAACGCACCGGGCGATGGGGAGCTGTTGCTGGTTGCAGATGGTCCGACAGATATCCTGGGCCTAAGCCATGAAGGGCTTTATAGGTAATCGCCAGCACCTTGAATCTCACCCGGAGGGCAACTGGCAACCAATGCAAATCACGCAAGAGAGGTGTAACCCGGCCTAGCCTTCCCCACCCCCCCAACCAAAGTGTGTCACTTTTCTTAATAAATAACTAAAGCAAATAACAATTAACCGGTGGAATAGCTTGCCTTCGGAAGTTGTGGGTGCTTTGTCATTGGAGGTTTTTAGGAATAGACTGGACAGTCGCTCGTTTCAAATTGTATTGGACTCCTGCTTGAGCAGTGGGCTCGTCTAGAAGACCTCCAAGGTCCCTTCCAGCTCTATTCCAATTGACTAAAGCAGGGCCCTTCCAAACCTCATTCCTCTCCTCCTCTCGATCAAGGAACCCTTACCAATTACGCATGCATTTCATCCTTACCCGATAGAGGCAAAGTAGATATATTTTCAGGAAATATGGAAATCCATAGTAACGCTTTAAAAAAAAAAACAGAAATGATTTTAGAAAATCTTTTCTTTTTATAGGACATCACACACAATGCTTCTTTTTCTCCCATAAGGCAAGTGAGAGTTGTTATTATCTTCTACATCTCCAAACTTTGATGATTACTGCACTGGCTAAATTCAAAGCCAGATAGATAGATAGATAGATAGATAGATAGATAGATAGATAGATAGATAGATAGATAGATAGATAGATAGGCAGGCAGGCAGGCAGGCAGGCAGGCAGGCAGATAGAAGATATATATATATAGGTAGGTAAGTAGGTAGATAGAAGATATAGATAGAAGATAGCTATGATAGATATAAGATAGATAGATAGACAGACAGACAGACAGACAGAAGATATAGCTAGGTAGGTAGGTAGAAGATAGATAGTAGATAGAAGATATAGATATAAGATAGACAGCAGATAGATTATAGATAGACAGACAGACAGACAGACAATATATAGAAATAGATATATAGGTAGGTAGGTAGATAGAAGATAGATATAGATGGATAGAATAGATATAGGTAGGTAGGTAGAAGATACATAGTAGATAGATAGATAAGATAGATAGATAGATAGATAGATAGATAGATAGATAGATAGATAGATAAAGATATAGATAGGTAGATAGTAGATAGAAGATATAGAAGGTAGATATTTGACAGATGATAGACAGACAGACAGACAGACAGACAGACAGACAGACAAATACCGTATTTTTTGGAGTATAAGACGCACCTACCTTTTTTGGTGAGGAAAAGAAGAAAAAGAAATCTCCCTCTGCCTCTGAGCAATTTTGCCTCGTTGCAGCAAACAGCAAACAGCCTGCTTTATTTTCATTTTCGTTTTCAGCATAGCTTGATTAGCATAAGGAAAAAAAATCTGCTCCAGCAATTTACCTCCTTGCAGCAAGCAGCAGAGCCTTGCGCAAAACAACTGAGAGCAAATCAGCTGAGAGTCGGGAGGCGGATCTTATCACCTTGTGCTAATTAGGCTGTGATTCAGCTGAAAGGAGCTGTTTCTTCTTGCTGCTTGCTACAAGGAGGTAACTGCTGGGAGGCAAAAGCCAAAGGGTGGGGGCCAGTGGGTGGGCGGGGCTATATTCGGTGTATAAGACGCACCTAAATTTTCACCCCCTTTTAGGGGGGAAAAAGGTGCGTCTTATACTCTGAAAAATACAGTAGATAGATAAAATCAGACGCAAGTCACTTTCCAACCGCCTTGCTTAGCAATGGATATTCTGGTCCCAGCTGCAGTTATAACTTGAGGTCTACCCATATGTTGTGTAAAAGAAAATCCATTTGTCTATCTTGAGTCTTCCATACTTTACTCAGGATCCTTGCAGGATCTAGAAACAAAATGGTCTTTCTGCTCTCCTGTCTCTCATAGACTCAGAGGTAAGAGGTACTCACTGCATCTCTGTCATTGGGATCTACAGGTGAATCTTTGAGATCCTTAAAGCTCTCGACCACACTGCGAATTTCTTCCTGGTGGATGTAGCTGGTTATGTATCCTTCGACATCCTTAGTTTCACTGAGTGACGCAGCCCATCTGCATTGTCTCAGCGAGAGGCAAAGCTTCAATTGGAGGAGGAGACAAAGTAGGTTGGGCAGAAAAGATTTCCACATCTTGGGCACTTCCCTGCAAAAGAGAAGATAAGATGAGATGAGATGGGGAGGGGAGGGGAGGGGAGGAGAGAAGGAGAAGAGAGAGGAGGGAAGGGGAGGAGAAAAGGAAAAAGGAGGAGAGGAGAGGAGAGGAAAAGACAGAAGAGGGGAGGGGAGGAGAAGGGAGGGGAGGAGAGAAGGAGAGGGGAGGGGAGGGGAGAGGAGAGGAGCATCCCAGACAATCCAGCGGACAGACCCTGCTCAAGCATCGCTTATGTGCTTTGAAACCTAGCAGAAAGCGAGCAAACCTGGCGTTCCAACTTTCATTGCAATAATCCCTTTCAAAAAAGTTACAATAAACAGGAAATTAAATTATCAACATTATGGCCAGCTTGCTCCACATTTGATTACACTGAGCATGGACTTCAAGAGTGATGCTGAGGGGATCGAGGGTAGAACCAGTTTAGTTTAATGATTAAGGCACCAGGTCAGAAAGTGGGAGATGACGAGTTCAAGTCCTGCCTTAGGCAAGAAAGCCAGCTGGGTGACTTTGGGCCAGTCCCTCACTCTCAACACAATCCACTTCACAGGGTTGCTGTTGTTGTGGAGAAATTGGAAGTATTGGGTATGTTCATCACGTTGAGCCATTTGTAAAAATAATAAAAAGTGGTATGTATGTGTGTGTGTATGTGTGTGTGTGTATGCCTGTGTGTATATGTAATAACATTGTATAACCGCAACTTTCAGTCATGTATATATGTATATATGCCCTTCCTGATGCCTATGCAGAGTTTGCGGCAAAGAGAAAATATCTGCTGTGAACTCTGTGTAGGTGTCAGGAAGGGCATCCGGCCAATAAATGCTCAGCTCCATTCAGTCATTACAACTCCACCCTGTTAAAAGGGATTACAGGGTCGTAAAAAGAAAAAAAAATGTGTGCGTGTGTATGGATATGGATACGGATATATACCGTACGTATATGTTTAAACCTTCCATGAACCCTAATTCTTAAATAACACTGAAAATATAATCCATGGGAGCTTTCTCTGTTTTCTTTTCCGAAACTACAATCTGGAGATTCCTGGCAGTCCTTGCCATAATAGGTTTTTAAAAAGAGACTAGACAGCCATTTGTCCAGAATGGTTAGAGTCTCCTGTTTGAGCAGGGGGCTGGACTAGAAGACCTCCGAGATCCCTTCCAATTCTGTTATTCTATCTTCTGTCCACCGTCTCAACCCTTCCTACTCTGTCTTTTTACAATCCCAGAGCAAGGAGATAACTGTTGTGGTCCGCCAGCAGCTTGCAGAGCTGGCAGCAGAGTCGGACAGCAATGAGACTGAGGAAGAACATGGGGCAGTCCTGGAGGCTGGGGAAGGCCCGGATGAGAACTCTGCATTGGAGGCAGAGATGGGGCCAGGGCCATCTGGGAGTGATATGCAGACTTCGGAGCCTCCAGAGGCTGACAGCAGAGAGGCAGAGGAACAGGAGGAGCCTGTTCCTAGTGCACGCATGAGAAGAGCTGCCAGAAGGCAAGAGCAGCTGAAGCAAAAAGGACGACTCTGGAGTAAGGCCAGGAGATGATTGGCCCCTCCCAGAAGGCTTAAGAGAGCAGAAACGGCTCTTGGGCTCTTTGTCAGAAAACGACGTTGATAGATTTGTTTCTTGTCTTGCTGCATTTATTTCTTGTCGGCGTCTTCTGCTTCTGAACTTTTGCCAAAAAAAGCCTTTGGCAGGTTGCCTAATTAGACCAAGGTTGGTGATAAGGCTGAAGAATTGTGTTATGAAGAATTTGTTTTGAATTAGTTTGGACTACGCTGAGAATGAGTTAATTCTCAGCTGTTCTAATAAGGTCTGTTTGTTTCGAATTGATTGCGTCTGATAATACCTACTTGGGCCTGGATCACAATAATAACTTACAATGAGCACTGTTGTTCTGAATCAGTCTCCTATGTGACTCCTGACTTAAATTGGGGAGGGGCAACTTTTATCATCACTTTTTTTAATTTGTATATTTTGATTCACACTTCCAGCATATGGATTCTGGGCTAACATCTATGACCGCTGCTACTCTATACAGTTACACTTCAGGTTCAATGCAGCATTTACTACTGTGTTGCCTACGAACTGCTTTGAGAAAGTTTATACTGAAGACATAGAGGTAGTCCTCAAGTTACGACAGTTCAATTAGCGGCCCTTCGAAGTTACAACGGCAGTGAAAAAAATGGATCTTTGACCCTTTGTCAACCGCTTACAACCGCTGCAACATCCCCCAATCAAAATTCAGGGGGTTTGGCAACTGGCTCGTATTTATGACGGTCGCAGTGTTCCGGGCTTACGCGATCCTCCTTTTGCGACCTTCCGACCAGCGAAATCGACAGGGAATCCACTTAACAACCACGGTCACTAGCTTACAAGCTGCAGTGATTGACTGAACAGCTTGACGGCATCTGACGCTTGAATGAAAGCATTGAAGGCTGGGCAACTGGTTCACACTTATGACCATTGCTGTGCGATCCCCTTTCGTGACTTTCCGACAAGCAGAGTCAATGGGGAAGCCAGGTTCACTTAACCACTAGGTTACTAGCTTATTCACTGCAGTGATTCCTTTTAACAACCATGGCAAGAAAGCAGTGGTGAAATCCAAATTTTTTTACTATCGGTTCTGTGGACTTGGCTTGGTGGGCATGGCAGGGGAAGGATGCTGCAAAATCTCCATTCCCACCCCACTCCTGGGGGAAGGATATTGCAAAATCTCCATTCCCACCCCACTCTGGGGCCAGCCAGAGGTGGTATTTGCTGATTCTCCGAACTGCTCAAAATTTCCGCTACCGGTTCTCCGAACTGCTCAAAATTTCCGCTACCGGTTCTCCGAACTGCTCAAAATTTCCGCTACCGGTTCTCCGAACTGCTCAAAATTTCCACTACCGGTTCTCCAGAACCTGCTGGATTTCACCCCTGCAAGAAAGGTCATAAACTGGGGCAAAACTGACTTAAGAGACATCTCACTTTTAACAACAGAAACTTGGGGGTGGGGGGGGTGATCATTGTGGTCGTAAGTCGAGGACTACCCATACTTAATACTGCCACAGTGGAGTTTCCACATCCAGGCTGCAAAACCACTAGAGGGCGTAAAAAGGGGAAAAAAATTCTCTCTACTGCCATCCAGCGGTCCCCCAACGCTGGTGCAGCTCAGAAACCGCAAGAGCTGGCGCTATGACGTCACCGCGGGGGGGTCCAGTGACGTCACCAGCCGTCCCCGACGTCACTCGCCCGCTGAAATAAAAGAGACCCCGCTCATTCGACGTCGTATCGCGCCCAAAGTCACCTCCGCTGCCACGCTTTTAGGGAAGGGTGGGGGGGCTGGCCCGCCTTCCCCGCCCCCCCACAAACAACCACCGGACCGAAACGCCGGTTTTTAACCCGCCTCCTCAAAACTCCCCTCAACCGGCGCGAGCGGTTCCAATAACGCTCGGCGCATGCGCCAAACACCTCCACACAAACATTCCTCCAGCCAATCGGGGGGGTGGGTGGGAAAGCGCGAGCCGGTTGCCCAGGGAGACGCTCGATTGACGGCCGTGGCCGTCAAGCGCGGTGTCGTGTGGAGTTTTCGCGACGGTCCCGCCGGGTGCAGATTCATGGCTTCGGCGGTGGCCATGATGGCGGCGGCCGGCGGGCCGGTGCTGAACGGGGCGGACGCGGCGGGTCTGAAGGAAGCGGCGGGCATGTACGAGCAGCTGCGGGCCGAGTGGAACCGCAAGAACCTCAGCTTGAGCAAATGCGGCGACTTGCTGGGCCGCCTGAAGGTGAAAAAAAGGGAAACGGGGAGGGGGGGGGACTAGAAACCGCCGTGGGAGAGGGGGGGAACTTGGGAAGTGGGTTGAAACTCCCGCCCTGGGGGGGGACTAGAAACGGACAAAACGAGGGAAAGAATAGAACTCGCTCCCGGAGGGAAAAAAAAAAAAAGCTGAGCGGGGGAGAAGACGAGAAATCCGGGGATATGGAAGCTTTGGAAGAAGGCGGCCCCCTTTTCCTCCTTCCCCGGCGGCTGTAAGGCAGTGTTTCTCAACCTTGGTAGCTTGAAGATGGGTGGACTTCAACTCCCAGAATCCCCCAGCCAGCATAGCTGGCTGGGGGATTCTGGGAGTTGAAGTCCACCCATCTTCAAGCTTCCAAGGTTGAGAAACACTGCTGTAGGGGATAGATAGGCTGCATCTACAGGGAGTCCTCGACATACAGCTGCCACGGAGCCCAGCATTTCTGTGGCTAAGGGTCATTTAATGTATTAAATGAGGTTTGCCCCGCTTTACGACCTTCCTCCCCCACCGTCGTTAAGTGAAGCACGGACGATGTTAAGTTGGAAAGCTGGTGGTTAAGGGAATCCGGCTTTTCCCCCCCCCCCTTCTTCCCCCATGGACTTTGCTGGTCAGAAGGTCGCAAAAGGGAGACTCAAGTGACCCTCGGGACAGTGGAACGACCGTCATAAAGGCGAGTCAGTTTATTTATTTATTTATTTATTATATTTCTATACCGCCTTTCTCCCGTAGGACTCAAGGCGGTGTACAGTCACGAAAAATATAGATACACAAACATCACAAAATTGCTAATTAAAATTATTATTATAACATAGTTTGGCCCAATTAAATAGAAAATAGTTAACATTAAATAGTTGCCCAACCTCTCGATTTGGGACCGTGGGGGAGGGGGGTGGGCACTGCAACGGTTGTTAAGTGTGAAAAACGGTCCTAAGTCACTTTTATTTCGGTCCCGGTCGTAACTTTGAATGGTCGCTAAATGAACTTCTTCTCGTCTTCAAATGAACCCGGTTGTTCAGGGAATCTGCCTTTCCCACACACCCATCTCCCTCCTTCTCCCCTGAGACTTTGCTGGTCAGAAGGTCGCAAGAGGGGATCACGTGATCCCAGGACGCTACGACCGTCATAAATACGAGTCCGTTGCCCAGCATCCCAATTTAGATCGCGTGACTGTGGGTGGGGATGCTGTAACGGTCGTAAGGGTGAAAAACAGCCCTAAGTCCCTTTTTGCAGTGCTGTTGTAAACTTCGAATGGTCACTAAGTGAACTGTTGTAAGTTGAGGACTACAGTAGTGGCCAAAATGGTGGAAACCTCAGGGGGCCTCCACCGAAAAGGAAAAGCCATTTACAGAGCTCTAAAAACACAGTTCCGGGAAGGCTACCCCAAAGAGTGAATAACCCTTTTATTATTAAACTGAATTTTCTTTTGGATCTTGGAATTCATACCGGAAAGGGGTTCAGAATCCCTGAAAATGAAGCAGCGTGTTAGAGCCTTGGTAGTACAGTGGTCTAAAGCACCCTGTTATTAAGACCAGCTGCCTGCAATTACTGCAGGGTTCGAATCTCGCCAAGGCTCAAGGTCGACTCAGCCTTCCATCCTTTCTAAGGTAGGTAAATTGAGGACCCAGTTTGTGGGGGCAATAAGCTGACTTTGTATAAATATACAAAAGGATGAAGGCTATTGCTTTACGCACTGTAAGCCGCCCTGAGTCTCCGGAGAAAGGCGGCATATAAATCAATTTAAAAAAAAAAAAGACGTAGTAATACACAAACAAACATGAATGACGTTTCATGATGGGGAAGAAGGAGGCGAATGAATCAGCTGGGTGTTTTTTCCTGTATTAATGTCTCTGTTGAGTCACATGCTCCAAAGAGAGAGGACTGCTCCCTCCAGCCCAATGTTTCATGCGTGGTTGCTAAAGCAGTTTCACAGACCCACCTTTTCCATCATTTTATCGACAAGGATAGATTGCCCCTGAAATTAAAGGCTCGGGTTTCTGACAGCTGTCAGTGGTTCTGCTTTCCTTCCCTTTATTTATTTGTTGGTTGGTACAGGTAGTCCTCGACTGACAACCGTTCATTGAGTGACCAAAGTTACAACGGCACCGAAAAAAAGTGACCTGTGGCCATTTTTCATAAGACTTTTGTAGCCTCCCCATAATCAGGTGATCGAAATTCGCGTGCTTAGCAACGGGTTCATATTTATGACCGTCGCTGTGTCCCAAGGTCACGGGACCACCCTTTCAGTGGGCAAGCCAGGTTCATTTAACATGGCTTTGTAGACTTCAACTCCCGGAATTCCTGAGCCAGCATGCATTAGGAATGCCTTAGGAATGTCATCATGGCTGGCTCAGGAATCCTGGGAGTTGAAGTCCACAAGTCCTAAAGGGCCCACAGTTCCTCACCTCTGCGGCAAGGGTATCGATTTATGGCATTGATGGGGTTATAGATTGTAATACACCGTGGCTTGTCTGTCATTTCTCCTCCTTTCCTCTTGCCTTTCAGTTGGCTCTGCTTGAACTGAACTTCCTGCCCACCACCGGCACGAAATTGACTAAACAGCAGCTTATTTTGGCAAGTGAGTACTATTCAAGCAGGCATGTAGCTGGATGGGATACCTTCTAATTTTGGAAGAGGCCTCAGAAGCAATTCTATAGTTCCCCCTGCCCTAGAGCCTGAATTCTGAACCACCAAGCTGAGCAGCAAACAAATTTGACGTTCCAAGCCAGAAAACCTTTTCTCTTCACTTTCTTTCCTCCTCCTCCTCCTCCTCCTTCTTTCCCTTCTCCTCCTCCTCCTCCTCCTTCTTTCCCTTCTCCTCCTCTTCCTCCTCCTCCTTCTTTCCTTTCTCCTCCTCCTCCTCCTCCTCCTCCTTTCCCTTCTCCTCCTTCTCCTCTCCCTTCTCCTCCTCCTCCTCCTCCTCCTTTCCCTTCTCCTCCTCTTCCTCCTCCTCCTCCTTTCCTTTCTCCTCCTCCTCCTTCTTTCCCTTCTCCTCCTCCTCCTCCTTCCCCTTTCCCTTCTCCTTCCCCTTCCCCCTGACTGGAGGGTTGCAAGGTTTACCTGCTGAAGGACCAACTGTGTTGGGCGGGGTGGATTAAAAATCAACGTTTTTTTTAAAAAAATAAAAAATAAAAAACAGATTTTTTTAAAAAAATAAATTAAGTTTTTTAAATCAAATTTATTTTAATAAAATGCTTTTGGAGTAAAGATCTATCTAAAGATAGTTTTCTGTTTAAGCGGCATTCATAATTTAGTTTATCCCGCATGAAATGGAGCTTCGTTATGTAGCATGAGGCTGCGGATTCCGCAATATTGGGGCTGTCGGTGAGTCAACGGCGCGTCAGAGGAGGAGCCGCTGCTGGACAGAGATGACGGTTGCTCTTTAACAATGATGATTTAAAATTAAATCGAGTTGATTTAAATCAAGTCTTTGTACTAGCGATTTAAATCGTGATTTAAATCGACTTTGATTTTAAATCAAATCCACCCTGGTGTTTGGGCCTGTGCTTTTGTGCTGTCCTTGGTGGTTGTGTCATGTTTTTTTTTTTGTTCATGCCCTGCACATTCTTCTCTTCCTTTTCAAGGAGACATTTTAGAAATCGGAGCCCAGTGGAGCATCTTGAAGAAAGACATCCCGTCTTTTGAAAGATACATGGCCCAGCTCAAATGCTACTACTTTGATTACAAGTAAATATGTTCACCTTTGGGGAGTCTTGAGGGAATGTCTTCACTCGCGCTATCCCGGAAGCCCATGGAACGCTCTAGAAACTGTCAAAAAAAGAACCCGTCAAGGGTTCCAGAGGGAGTAGAGGGGGTGAAGCTGCTGTATTAGGAACTGGGGGCTCTAGCCTTGCCTTGGGCTTGAAAGCTAGCTGAGGGACTTTGGGCCAGTCCCTGTCTATCAGCCCATTTCCCTGAGGGTTGCTGTGGTAAAGGAAATAGCATTAGGTACAGCACTTTGTAGCAGCATAAGGGTAAAGGTTCCCCTTGCACATATGTGCTAGTCGTTCCCAACTCTAGGGGGACGGTGCTCATCTCCGTTTCAAAGCCGAAGAGCCAGCGCTGTCCGAAGATGTCTCCGTGCTCATGTGGCCGGCATGACTCAACGCCAAAGGCGCATGGAACGCTGTTCCCTTCCCACCAAAGGAGGTCCCTATTTTTCTACTTGCATTTTTTACCTGCTTTTTTGAACTGCTAGGTTGGCAGAAGCTGGGACAAGTCACGGGAGCTCACCCCGTTACACAGCGCTAGGGATTCAAACCGCTGAACTGCCGACCTTTCGATCGACAAGCTCAGCGTCTGAGCCACTGAGCCACTGCGTCCCTTCAAAAAAGCAGCATAGAAATCTAACATTAAGCAAGATTGGATGCCATTCTAGAACAGAGAAATTGATAGCCAGGGGAGAAGCTTAAAATTTGTGAAATTGGGAGTAGTTAGGCTGCCAAGCAGAATGAGGTTTTGGGGGTGTTTTTTTGCTCCTTCTGATTTTTCCACGTTATCCCTAGTAAAATGATCCTGAGTACTCATGCAGGCCTTCACTTCGGGGTGGGGGTGTTCAACAGCCCACTTAAACAATAGTTAGCCAACCTTTGTGTGTTCTATGGCTACAGGCGCTTGGGTGAATTTAGTAAATCAGAGCACAGTAAGCCTTTGCAACTTTTATAAGGGGTGGACTTCAACTCCCAGACTCCCTCAGCCACCATGCTAGAGAGCTTTAAGAGGGGTGGACTTCAACTCCCAGAATCCCTCAGCCACCATGGTAGTGGACTTCAACTCCCAGAATCCCTCAGCCACCATGCTAGAGAGCTTTAACGGGTGTTGAAGTCCACAAATCTTGAAAGTGCCCACGTTTGAGAAACACTGTTCTACGCAGAGACAAACATGATGCTCCCAACTCTTCCAGACAACCCAAGAGCCCTCAAGCTGCAGAGGATTTTGACTGCTGGATGGGAGGGAGATGCCCCCAGTTGGGTTGGGAGTAGTGCATTTATCGGGCTAATTTACTTACCTTTGCCACTCCCCTGTTGACCTGTTCCCCATTTCTCCTTGCTCCTTACCTCAGAGACGAATTGCCCGAATCAGCCTACAAGCACCAGCTGCTGGGCTTGAACCTCCTCTTCCTGCTGTCCCAAAACCGTGTTGCCGAGTTTCACACCGAGCTGGAACGCCTGCCGGCCAAGGACATCCAGACCAACGTCTACATCAAGCACCCTGTCTCTCTCGAGCAGGTAACGGCTCCCTCCCACCCCATCTTTTTCATTGTGGATGATTTACAATTCGTCTCACAGTCAGCCAGATGTTTAGGCAAAGATATCGAATCCTTCCCCAAGGACCCGGGACAGGCAGAGGTTTAGATGCTTGATGAGGTCAGAGGTTTGAATTTCTGTAATATTCATCTCACCATATTTTGATGGGAGAGACACTCTTTGTCTGATGCCTCTGGCCCTGTTGCTTTTCCAAAACCCAGGGTTTTCTCAGCAGAGAAGAGCAACAAAGATAATTAGGGGCCTGGAGACAGAAACGTATGAAGAACGGTTGAAGGAATTGGGTCTAGAGAGAAATTAGTCCCTAGAGAATTCGTCTAGAGAAAAGACTAGACTAGGGGTGACATGATAGCAGTCTTCCAATATTTGAGGGGCTGCCCCAAAGAAGAGGGAGTCAAGCTATTCTCCAAAGCACCTGAAGGCAGGACAAGAAGCAATGGGTGGAAACGAATCAAGGAGAGAAGCAACTTAGAATAAAGGAGAAATTTCCTGAGAGAGAGAACAATCAACCAGTGGAACAACTTGCCTCCAGAAGTTGTGAATTCACCACCACTGGAAGTTTTTAAGAAGAGATTGGACAACCATTTGTCTGAAATGGTGGAGGGTCTCCTGCTTGAGCAAAGGGATGGACTAGAACAGTGGTCCCCAACCCCCGATCCGCGGACCGGTGCCGGGCCGTGGAGTACCTGGCACCGGGCCGCACAGCGGCCGGGGGACATGAACGCTGCAGCGCAAAGGCTCCTGGGCCGTGCGCAAAGGCTCCAGGGAAGAGAGCCCCGCGCAGGTACGCACGTGTGGCCCAAAGCCCCCACCCCTGCGCGCGCTCAGCGGGCCACGGTAAAATTATCAAAGGCTGATTGGTCCGCGGCGATAAAAAGGTTGGGGACCACTGGACTAGAAGACCTCCAAGGTCCCTTCCGACTACATAATGGATTTTTTAACAGATGTAAGTTGTACAGAGCCCCCTGTATGTGACTTGGGTGGCTCCACAAAATCGATTTAATCAATAAAATAACAACAAAAATCTCCAAAGCAGGTAGATGGAAAACCCAGCCCTATACATATTCGGGACATGTCCCCTCTCCGCCAGAATGGGACAACTTGGTGGGGCCAACTCAACCTCAGAACAACTCGCTGTGGGACAATTCCACCATTCAAATGAAGTATTTCAAATCTTTTTTTTCCCCCCCCCCAAATGATTTCAACTGCTGTCGTTGCGTTTCATTTTCGCACCTTTTCTTGGAACGATTCTCTTCCACCATTTCTTCAATATTCGTGTAACTCTTGTCCCGCGGCGAGTTGGCGTAGATTCCCACCCCTCTCTGCACCCCGTGTTATCGCTCCACTTGTGAGACGGATCTCAAGGATGCTTGTTGTTGTTGTCCTTATTGTTGTGATGATTGCGTAACCTGTTCTCCTCTCCAGTACCTGATGGAAGGTAGTTACAACAAAGTCTTTTTGGCCAAAGGCAACATCCCAGCCGAGAGTTACGCCTTTTTCATTGACATCCTGCTGGACACTGTCAGGTGCGTTTTGCTCCTTTCCGTTTGGGGACACGTTGGGGGTGGAATTTTATTTATTTATTTATTTATTTATTTATTTATTTATTTATTTATTTATTTATTATTAATTTAATTTGTATACCGCCCTTCTCCCAGAAGGGACTCCGGGCGGTGAACAGCCAAAATTAAAATTAAAATTCAAGGCTGAATCGTGCCTATCTCCAAAACAAGAGGGGGCGCTCTTACTACAGGTAGTCCTTGAGTCTATGGAGAGTGTCAAGTCATCCAGGTCATGGTTGCCCCAGATGTGTCTTTTTTTCAAGAGGCAACTGGACTTTCTGTGTTTTTTTGTTTTTTTCTTTGAAGACATTTCGCTTCTCATCCAAGAAGCTTCTTCCGCTCTGATCGAATGGTGAGGAAGGGAAGGATTTACACGCCTTGCAGACAGCTGGTCATTTGCATCCTTTTAGAGCAGTGTTTCTCAACCTTGGCCGCTGGACGATGGGTGGACTTCAACTCCCAGAATTCCCCAGCCAGCAGAGCTGGCTGGGGAATTCTGGGAATTGAAGTCCACCCATCGTCCAGCGGCCAAGGTTGAGAAACACTGTTTTAGAGGGTCATTGAAGCACTTGGAGGTTTACCTGTGTCCTCAGGGTCACCTGAGTTAGTGCTCCTGGTTCCGGAAAGTCTGCAATTTCTTTCCTCTGGAAATCCTTGATTTCCAGAGGAAATCAAGCCTTAGTTGTGTAGCGGACTAAGTGCTGTTATGTAGCATTTAGCTGCCAGCTGCCTGCAATTAGTGCGAGTTCAAATCTCACCAGGCTCAAGGTTGACTCAGCCTTCCATCCTTCCGAGGTAGGTAAATTGAGGACCCGGATTGTGGGGGCAATAAGCTGACTTTGTATAAATATACAAAAGAATGAAGGCTTAACGCATTGTAAGCCGTCCTGAGTCTCCGGAGAAGGGCGGCATATAAATCAATTTAAAAAAAAAAAAAAAAAGGACTCCAGTCCAGTCCTTCCCCATCAATCTCTGCCCAGCATCTTCCCCCACTTGGGCCATGGAGGTCTCTCAAGAGGCCTCCTGCCTTTCTTGGGCTTCCTCCTGAGCTCTTCTTTCCCTAATCTGGGTTCTCCTTCACACACACACCCCTTCTCCTCTCCCCCCCCTCCCCTCCCCTCACAGGGACGAAATTGCCAGCTGCATCGAGAAGGCCTATGAGAAGATCCTCCTCAATGAGGCCACCCGCATGCTCTTCTTCACCCCCAAAAAGATGTCGGACTACGCCAAGAAGGTGAGAAGGGCAGGGCGACTGGGCCGGTCGGTTGGACTCCCACCCAACTGTTCCCATGTTCTTCTGGAGCTGATAAAAGTGGCCATACGGATTCTTGAGCTGCTTTGGCTTCCTCTGTGGGGAACGTCCTTCCTTCCTCCCTCCCTCTCTCCTTCCCTCCCTCTCCCTTTCTTTCTTCCGCCTTCCTTCCTGCCAACCCTTTTCTCTTTCTCCGGCCTGCCTGCCAACCCTTTCCTTTTTCTTCCGTCCTTCCTCTTTTAAGGCCAGCTCAGCATCGAAAAGAATGCATAGACAATCTTGCAATTTTTTTTTAAAAAATATTCCTTCCTTCCTTCTCTCCCTCCCTCCCTCCCTCTTCTCTCCTTTCTTCCTTCCTGCCAACCTTTTCCTTCCTTCCTTCCTCCCACCCACCCTCCCTCCCTTCCTTTCTCTTCCTCCTTCCTTCCCTCCCTCTCTTCGTTCCTTCATTCCTTCCCTCCCTCCCTTTCTTCTTCTCTTCCTCCTTCCTTCCCTCCCTCCCTCCCTCTCCTTTCTCTTCCTCCTTCCTTCCCTCCCTCTCTTCGTTCCTTCATTCCTTCCCTCCCTCCCTTCCTTCTTCTCTTCCTCCTTCCTTCCCTCCCTCTCTTCGTTCCTTCATTCCTTCCCTCCCTCCCTTCCTTCTTCTCTTCCTCCTTCCTTCCCTCCCTCTCTTCGTTCCTTCATTCCTTCCCTCCCTCCCTTCCTTTCTCTTCCTCCTTCCTTCCCTCCCTCTCTTCGTTCCTTCATTCCTTCCCTCCCTCCCTTCCTTTCTCTTCCTCCTTCCTTCCCTCCCTCTCTTCGTTCCTTCATTCCTTCCCTCCCTCCCTTCCTTCTTCTCTTCCTCCTTCCTTCCCTCCCTCCCTCCCTCCCTCTCCTTTTCTTTTTTCCGCCTTCCTTCCTGCCAATCCTTTTCTCTTTCTCCTGCCTGCCTGCCTGCCTGCCAACCCTTTCCTTTTCCTTCCTTCCTTCCACCCTTCCTCTTTTAAGGCCAGCTCAGCATCGAAAAGAGTGCATAGACAATCTTGCAATTTTTTTAAAAAAATGTTCCTTCCTTCCTTCCTCTCCCTCCCTCCCTCCCTCTCTCCTCCTTTCTCTCTTCCTTCCTGCCAACCCTTTTCTTTCTCCTGCCAACCCTTTCCTTCCCTCCTTCCTCTTTCTCTTCCTCCTTCCTTCCCTCCCTTCGTTCCTCCCTCCCTCTTTCTCTCCTTCCCTCCCTTCGTGCCTTCCCTTCCTCCCTCTTTCTCTTCCTCCTTCCTTCCCTCCCTCCCTCCCTTGATTCCTTCCTTCCCTCCTTCCTTCCTTCCTTCCTTCCCTCCCTCCCTCCCTAACGGGCAATGAATTTTCCTGAGACCTTAATTGCAGTTGCTGCGTTGTTGGGCTCATCCACACAACCCTCAACTCACGCAGCATCTCTTTCCTTCCCCTCCCCCCCCCTTTTTTTTTTTTCTTTTCCCAGCGAGGGTGGCTCCTGGGTTCTAACAACCACTACTGTTTCACGGGGCAGCAGCAGAAGCCGGAAGACGCCACCATCCCCTCCACAGAGCTGGCCAAGCAAGTCATCGAATACGCTCGGCAGTTGGAAATGATCGTCTGAACGTGCCCTCGCTGCAGACAGGCTGGGACTGTGGGCTGTGGCTTTTTCCTCGATATTTTTTGTTTTCTTGTCCGCGTGTGACTGCGCGCGCCGGTTCCGATCGGTCTGGCCGCCTTTTGTCTTAAAACGGGGAACGTGGGAGCCATTGGTGGGGGTTGGGGTGTGAGGTCAGTGTGTTTGAGTAAAGCCGATAAGCCAGGCTGGTCCAACGTGTCATTCGGAGTCCTTTTGTTCCTTGACCGCAGGTGGAGAGAGGTCCTCTGGGCATGGAAAGAGAAGCTGATTGGCCTGGGGCTTTTTTGACTGCCAGAGGGAGGGCGGAACTTCCTTTTTACCTCCACGTGTCAGGGCCAATTTATTATCTGGTCACAGAATATCTGCAGGATTCTCTGGTTTTACCAGAAACAGATTTCCTCAGCTGTCTGATCAGGACCGAATTAAATAGTTCTCCCAAGAACTGTAATTATTTATTTTTTTTTAAATTAGATCATGCTAGCTAGTTTTTTCCTACAACCATGATTATCTTAAAGCCAATTCACCCTTTATGTTATGCCACGGTTTGCTTCCCTAGAGTTTGTAAAATAAGACGCACTAGGCTTGGAGTCTACATAAACCAGGGGTCTCTAAATTTGGCAATTTTAAAACTTGGGGACTTCAACTCTCAGAATTCCCCAGCCAGCATAGCTAGCTGAGGAATTCTGGGAGTCGAAGTCCACAAGTCTTAAAGTTACCAAGTTGGAGACCCCTGGTTTATATCAAAATAAACCCACATTAGACAAGCCATCTTCCAGTTTAATGGGAAGCGTGAGCCCACCATGGCCAAAAATCATGGCTATAGTTGGGAGGCGACAAACTTGACACCTCATCATCAACTGAGACTAAAGGGAATTGAAGCCCAGCCTTCTCCAACCTGAAACCCCTTGAATTAAAATCTCAAAATTGTTCAGGTCACGTGACTTCTGGCAAGGCTGTCTGGGAACTGTAGTCCTAAAGTTGCAGAGAGTGGTATGGACATGCGTCTCCTATCCACACTGCCCCTTTGTATCCTTAGTTCAGCATTTCTCAACCCTTCATGACTTTAAGGGGGGGAGAAACGGACTTCAACTCCCAGAATTCCCCAGCCAGCATGCTTGTGAACTTTAAGGAGCCTTGCTGGCTGGGGAATACTGGGAGTTGAAGTCCAGACATCTTATAGTGGGTGAGGAATGTTTCATGCTGGCTGGGGAATTCTGGGAGCTGAAGTCCAGACATAGTGGTGAGGAATGTTTCATGCTGGCTGGGGAATTCTGAGACCTGAAGTTCAGACAGTGGTGAGGAATGTTTTATGCTGGCTGGGGATTTCTGGGAGTCAAAGTCCAGACATAGTGGCAAGGAATGCTAGCTGGGGAATTCTGGGACTTGAAGTTCAGACAGTGGTGTGGAATGTTTTATGCTGGCTGGGGAATTCTGGGAGTCAAAGTCCAGACATAGTGGCGAGGAATGCCGGCTGGGGAATTCTGAGACATGAAGTTCAGACAGTGGTGAGGAATATTTTATGCTGGCTGGGGAATTCTGGGACCTGAAGCCCAGACATAGTGGTGAGGAATGTTTTATGCTGGCTGGGGAATTCTGGGAGTCGAAGCCCACAAATCTTAAAGTGGTCAAGGTTGGAGAGACCCTGGCAAACTCACAAGCAAAACCCCCTGGTGTTGTACAAGGTTTATTGAGCAGGAAACTTGGAGCAGGAATGGTTCAGTCCTCGTTGGCCACGTGTTGCTGTTTGTAAGAATCCAGGCAGAACTTGGTGCCGGCTACCAAGGAGACGGCCAGCATGGCCGTAGCGACCCAGGGAGGTTCGGTCAGGTGGTTAGCAGACGGGTTGAGCCTGGATGGGAAGAGTTTAACATCGAAGGGTGAAGAACGAGAAGCTGACTTGGTTCGCGGCCAGCTCGGCCCTCTTAGCAGCGCAGCCTCCCAACGGTGGAGGCCCTTCCTCTTACTCCTGCCAAGGTATTGGCAAACGAGTCTGAACAAATGGAGGAATTGGCATAGACTTTGATTTAGGTAGTCCTCCCCTTACAACCATTCGTTTAGGGACCGTTCAAAGTTACGACAGGACTTTCAAAACGACCTTGTCCCAGCACGTACAACCATCACAGCGTCCCCAGGTCATGTGATCCAATTTTGGGCACATGGCCACCACCCTATATTTACAACGGTCGTAGTGTTTGTTTCGAGGTCGCATGATCACCATTGGTGAACCTTGCCATCCTCGGCTTCCGACCAAGTCCACAGGGCAATCCAAAGCAGCTTAACCACCGCGGGATTCGCTTGACAAAAGTGATTCCCCTAACAAGCATGGCATAAAGGTCGTAAAATTGGGCGTGACTCGCTCCGTTGTCTGGCAACGGAAATTCGGGTCCTGATCCTGGCCTTACGTCATGGATCTCCTGCACGAGCCCGCCTGTCTCAAGCCGAGGAATGCCGTATCTTTGCCATGCACATATAACGCAATTTATATTAGAGCCGAGGTGGCACAGTGGTTAGAATGCAGTATTGCAATCTTAACTCTGCCCATTGCCTGGAGTTCGATCCTGACCGGCTCAAAGTTTGACTCGGCCTTCCATCCCTCTAGGATTGGTAAACTGAGGAACCAGACTGCTGGGGGCAGTAGGCTGACATTGTAAACTGCTGAGAGAAGTGTTGTAAAGCACTATGGAGGCGGGTCCTCAACTTACAACCACAACCACCATTTTTTGTTGCTAAGCGAGACAGTTATTAAGTGAATCCCTGTGGTTGTTTAAATGAGTCACCCGTTTGTTAAGTGAACCTGGCTTCCTCATTGACTTTGCTTGCCAGAACGTCGCCAAAGAAAATCACATGACCACAGGTCATAAGTATGAAACAGAGGCCAAGCGTCTGAATTTTGATCCCGGGATGCTGCAAAGGTCTTAACTGAAAAATGGGTCATACGTTATTTTTTTTTCAGGGCCGTCGTAACTTTGAACGGTTGCTGGACGAATTGTTGTAAGTCGAGGACCACCTGCATAGAGGTGTTTTTCCACTTAGCGTCTGGCCACCCCAGTTCCTGCTCACCAAGCCAGAACGTTCTTGGGTAGCTTTCTCTGGTCCTGATGTTTGCAGTAGCATCTCCTGGGACACGAATCGGTGACCTGGAAAGCTGGCCAATGGTGGGAACGAGATCGGTCGGCCTCCGGATCTCGGTCGGCACTGGGCTGGGCGTAGGAGGCATCTGGCTCGAGGCTGGCGGGCTTGTCCAGAGGAAGAGAGCGGTCCTGGGCAGAATAACGAGCTACAGGTGAGCTGGTTTCTATCCTGTCCCAAGCGGCTAACAAGAGATACACCTTCAGTAATACCTTCAGGTCTATCGTCTTGTTTTAAGAAAGTACCGTATTTTTCGGACTATAAGGCGCACCAAGATTTCAAAGAGATAAACGAAAAAAAAAATGGTTTTGTCCTCCCCGGCCACCAGGAGCACTCTGCAGGCCTCCCAAACCCTCTGCAGGTCCCGTTTTTGTGAAAAACAGGCCCGGTTTTTTGCAAAACCGGGACCTGCAGAGGGATTGGGAGGCCTTCAGAGTGCTCCTGGAGACTGGGGAGGACAAAAAAAGCAACATGTGCAGGGTTTGAGAAGCCAAAAACGGCTGTTTTTTCACGAAAACAGGGCGTGCAGACAGTTTGGGAAGCCTGCAAAGTGCTCCTGGGGCCTGGGGAGGGGGAAAAAACGGTGTTTTTGCAAAAAATGGGCCCGTTTTCAGCCACCCAAACCCCCCACGCGTTGCGTTTATGCCCTCCCCAGCCCCCAGGAGCACTCTGCAGGCCTCCCAAACCCTCTGCAGACCCCCACGCGGGCGGGGTTTCGGGAGGCCAAAAATGGCTGTATTCAGTGTATAAGACGCACCAACATTTCCATCCTCTTGGGGGGAGAGAAAAGTGCGTCTTATACTCCGAAAAGTACGGTATTCAAACCATTAACTTCTTTTTTTAAAAAAAAAGGTGCATGATTGGGTTCCACCTGCTGCAAACCTCATGCTTTGTTGAACCCTGAAGATTCGCTACGAAGCATCACACGGAATTATAAGCCGTGATGTGGCCTAATTTTTATTAAAAAATTGCCCAGTTTTTTTTTTTTTAAAAAAAGGCCAACTTTGAAGGCCCGTTAATGGTGCCCGAGCCACAACCTTCTGAATCTCTTCATCTCCAGCCACCCAGGATCGGTTAGGTGAGATTGGCGGGGCGATATTCAATCAATAAATCTCCCTTTTAAGTGTGCAAGGAACGATGTTGAACGCTTGAGAATCAACCCTCTTGGCGGGTTAGCAGAAACGATGCCTCTGGTGTCTCCCTCCCCCTCCCCCCTTGCAGGGTGTCCTAGGAGGGCTACCCCGAATACCGCGGAGGAATCCGTAACACCCTGTCCATCACCTTGGGGGAGACGGGGATCAAGGAAGTCCCAAATATTTTCAGACTAGAAAGGGGCTAGGTGGCTCAGTGGCTAAGACACTGAGCTTGTCGATCAGAAAGGTCGGCAGTTCGGCGCCCTAGTACATGTCTGCGTGAGCAGGGGGTTGGACTAGATGACCTCCCCAGGTCCCTTCCAATTCTGTTAACTAGTAAAGGATCATTTCTAAACCTTTCTTGATAGAAGGAGAGGTAGATAGGGGGATTGGATAGAGGGGGAGGGGAAGCCAAGCCTGGCCAAATCAACTGGACTCACCAAAGGCTCCCCGAAATAAAACGGCCTTGCGACCTTTTCGAACGGCGGAAAAGGAGGGACGCCGTCTAACCGCAGCTGGGAGTTCATTCCGAAAGTGCGGGGCCATTGCTTTGCTCCTTTCCCCTTCAACAGTTTCCCTTTCTGCTGCCCTGAAGGTTTGAGTTTCTCCTTCGATTTGGGAGCTGCCAGGCATTGCTTACGGACCTTGGGCCTGGTCTGGGTCGCAGCTGGCACCTTCGGGTCCGCCGTGGGTTCCAACAAAGCACAGGCCGGGGCCCAGAGATAGATGGAAGAAACCTCCAGGGTCTCCTGGGAAGAAGGCTGACTTGGACTTAGGAACTGCACCGGCGGTGGATCGTCCACCGGTGGCATGATGGCGTGCTGGGCAGTGCTGGACGAGAGGCCCTTAACGGGGGACCTTTCCTTGGTCCCCTCTTCCACATCTTGGGACTTCCTGCAGGATCTCTGGGGACTCCCGTTGATTTCCGGCCCCATGGCTTGTTCCAACAAGAGGGTAGTCACTGGTTGGGAGGCATCGCCGACATCTGTCCCTTTGCCCCCAGGGCTGGGCAGGTCAAGGCAGTTGGCCGCAGCTTCCTCTCCGGCCCCTGGCGCCTCGTCCAGTAACATTTCGCTCTCGTCGTGCACTAACCAATCGCATTTGGTGTCACTGCTCAAGAAGGCTACCACTTGGGACACGGCCGTGCCAAATTTGGGCAGCTTTCTACCCTGGCTTTTACGGCGCTGGGGGTATGGAGTCGGGGGCCGGGGCCTCTGCCATTCGGCCCGCTTGGGGTTGCCGGTGGACAGTTCCTCAAAGAAAGTGACCACCTGTTGGGTGGGAGTAGCCGGGCCCGATTCCTTGGGGGTCACTTTTTTGATGTGCTCCAAGAACAGCTGGCGGAGGGGCGAGAACTCGTCCGAATTGTTCCTGTCCGGCCCTTTGAAGCACGGCAGCTTCTTGCCCGCCGGGCTGAGGTGCTGCAAAGCTTTCGGCAGGACGGGCGCAGGGCTGGCGGGCAGCTTCTTCTGGGGGCACTGCTTCAAGACGTCGGCGTAGGAGATGCCGGAGGAAATGACGCTGGGTTTCTGTTTGACGATGCTGGGTGGCCACTGTCCCGGCTGGATGGTCACTCTGTAGAAGAGGTTCACTCCTTTGTCCAAAAATTCCTGGTATATGGATTCGTAATTGACCGCCTCCGGTCCTGCAGCTTCTGGGTTCGCCTCCGCCTTGGCATGGCTTCCCGGGGGAGGCTGAAGCTTCTCCGTGGGGCTGTTGGAGGGGTTTTCCCAATCCGTGGACAGTTGGGCAGCACCAGCTGGCCCTCGGAAGTCCCCGTCGCTCCCAGGAGCGCTGTCCGGCTGTCTGGTCTGCTCCTTCTCCTTCTGGCCAGTCCCCCACGACAGTGGGACCTTCTTCACGCCCGACGGAACAACGGAACCAGGAGGTGCCGGCCTGAAGATATTCTTCTCATTGAGGGGTCGACAGCCTGGACCTCCCAGCTTGTCCTCAACTGTCTTCAGCAGCTCCGGGCCATGTGTCGCTCCCCCTACCGGTTTCTTGGCTGAAGCCGGAGCTTCTGGCTGTTGGTCCTCATTCTCCACACCTTCTTTACTGCTCGTTTTAATGTGCCGAGTCCAACACACCTGAGTTTCCACCTTAGGTGGCTCCCCTCCTTGGCTCATTTCGGTTACTTTTGCGGGCTGAAGTAGCATTCCTCCCGTGCTCTTGGCAAGGTGAGCGTTGTCTGCCTTGGCCTTCCCTCTGGTCGGAGCCTTCTTGGCGCTCAACTCTTGGGGTTCCGGGTGAGTGGCTGTTGGCGGAGTGGGCCTCAGCGCCATCTTCAGGCCTTTGGGGGGATCCTCCGGGAGCCCCTGCCCGCCGGGAAGGTCGGCCCTGCTCAGACAAGACAAGCCCCATTTCTCCGTCCCGAGGTCCTTGTCGCAAAGACTGGCCTCTTTCATCCCACCGCTGACCGAGTTCTGGGTCCACATGGAGGAGAGCTTCAGCTTCGATTTTTTGGAATGGTTCTTCCCCATTTCTGCCGTTCCGGTTTGTCGGTCCCCTCCCCCTGGCTCGCTGCCGCTCAGCGTCTGGCTGACGACCCCTTTGTGTTCGGGGACCAGAGGACCAGGGGGCTGGCTGCCCAAATCATGTTTGCTTCGGTTTAACTCCCGTTCTGACTTGGTCGTGTCCGGGTGCGTCTTCTCCACCTTGTCTTTGACCGATTCTGATTCCTGGGTGGCTTCGGATTGAACATTGCCCATTATATTCAGTCATCCTGCCGAGAAAAAAAGGGGGGGGGGAGTGTGAGACGCCGGGAGAAGGGGTTCACAGGGGAGTCGGGGGGGGATTGGGGGCCCAAGATAGAACTAGGGAGGGGCAGGGTTCGAATTCCAGGACTCCCAACGGACATGGAAAATATAGCAGCAAAACAAGAATTCAGTTCACGCGATTACACTCAACTTTGGCAGCTTGAAGATGGGTGGACTTCAACTCCCAGAATTCCCTAGCCAGCTATGCATGCGCGCGCCAGCCAACTGATTTTCAGGCCTTCTGGGCCCACCGGAAGTCAGGAAACGGGCTGTTTCCGGCCTCGGGAGGGCCTCCAAAGTGGGTAGGGAAGGCCGTTTTGCCCTCCCCAGGTTCCTAGAAAGCCTCTGGAGCCTGGGGAGGGCAAAAAAAAAAGCTATGCTGGCTGGGGAATTCTGGGAGTTGAACTCCACCCATCTTCAAGCTGCCAAAGTTGGGAAACGCTGGTTAAATACAGGTACTCCTCGACTTACAACCGTTCATTTAGTGACCCTTCAAAGCTACGACACTGAAAACCGGGACTTACGACCTTTTTTCCCACGCTTACGACCGTCGCGGCATCCCCGTGCTCACGTAAATCAAAATTCAGACGCTTGGCAACGGGACTCCTAGTTACAACGATGGCCAATGTCCCGGGTTTGCGTGATCCCCTTTTGAGACCTCCTGACAAGGCAATTTCCCGACATTGAGAACAAGGAATCCGGTGGAACGGCGTGCCACCAGACGCTGTGGCTGCTCCATCACCGGAGGTTTTTTTTAAAGAGGAAGATTGGACCGCCATTTGCCTGAAATGATATAAGGCCTCCTGCTTGAGGATGGGGGTTGGACTAGAAGACCTCGAAGGTCCCTTCCGACTCTGTTATTCTGTTTCTAGTTTGCTCAGAACTCGCACTCAGGATACGTCTTGTGAGGCCTGCCCAATTCTTGCTCGGATGGATGGGGTTTTGATAATAATAATTTAATAATAATTTTAATTTAATATTTAAATTTATATCCCGCCCTTCTCCCGAAGGACTCAGGGCGGTGAACAGCCAGAAGTAAAAAAACATCAAATATAAAAACAATTTAAAAATGAATTAAACAATTTGGCCCGACAGTTAAAATCCCCCCTTAAAAATCCAAATTAAAATCCAAATTAAAATTGGAGAGATTAGGCCAGCCCGACTTGATGAAATAAAAAGGTTTTGAGGGCCCGACGGAAAGTACGTAAATCCGGAATCGTCCGTATCTCCGGGGGGGGGAGCTCGTTCCAGAGGGCACAGAGAAAGCTCTCCCCCTGGGGGCCGCCAGTCAGCATTGTTTGGCTGACGACACAACAACAATAATAACAGTAATAGTTGGAAGGGACCTTGGAGGTCATCTAGACTAACCCCCTGCTCATGCAGGAGACCTATACTTGGGATTCGAACCGCCGAACTGTCGACCTTCCCGATCGACAAGCTCGGCGTCTTAGCCACTGAGCCATCTAGCCAGAGCAATAAGGAAAGTGACGTACCCAGAGGAGCTAAGGGGCTGCCCCAAAGAAGAGGGGGGGGGGGATCAACCTATTCTCTAGAGCCCCTGAAGGCAGGACAAGAAGCAACAGAAGGAAACTAACCAAGGAGAGAAGCAAATCTTGAACTAAGGAGAAATTTCCTGACCGTGAGATCCGGTGGAACGACTTGCCACCAGAAGTTGTGGGTGAGCTCCATGAAATCCTGGAGGCTTTTTAAAAGAAGAGATTGGACCACCCTCTGTCGAGAAATGGTATAAGGCCCTGATGGCAAACCTATGGCACGCGTGGCGCAGGTGGCAGGTGGAGCCATATCTGTGGGCGCACGAGCGTTATACATGCGCGCGCCAGCCAACTGATTTTCAGGCCTTCTGGGCCCACCGGAAGTCGGGAAACGGGCTGTTTCCGGCCTCCGGAGGGCCTCCAAAGTGGGTAGGGAAGGCTGTTTTTGTCCTCCCCAGGTTCCTAGAAAGCCTCTGGAGCCTGGGGAGGGCAAGAAAACGGGCCTACTGAGCCCACTGTAGCCATCACGTGCCAAAAGCAGGAGCAGCGCAGGGGGTTGCGCACGCATGCGGGGGAGGGGGGCGCCTTGAATTATGGGTGTGGGCACACACGTGTGCGACCCCCCCACACACACCCTACCCCCCCCCGCCCCCCAGTTTTGGCACGCACGCAGCGGCAAATAGGTTAAGCCATCACTGTCTTCGGCCAAATTGTTTAATTCGGTTTTATTCCGTTTTTAAATTTTGTATTTATGTGTTTTG